>NC_041390.1:4415472-4463887 GCF_002162155.2 Triticum dicoccoides | reverse complement strand
AGGTTTCAACATTTTATCACATTCTGACTTTTCTAGGGAATTATTGCAACAGCGGTAAACTTTCTGTTTCAAAACAGCAACATGTATACTTGTAACATAGGCATAGTAAAGACTATTAATGCCACTTTTATTTAAATAAAGATGCAAAACATTGTTCTAAATAACAGCAAGAAAATCCTAACAAAATAAATTGACGCTCCAAGAAAAACACATATCATGTGGCGAATAAAAATATAGCTCCAAGTAAAGTTACCGATGAACGAAGAAGAAAGAGGGGATGCCTTCCGGGGCATCCCCAAGCTTAGGCTCTTGGTTGTCCTTGAATATTACCTTGAGGTGCCTCGGACATCCCCAATCTTAGGCTCTTTCCACTCCTTATTCCATAGTCCATCGAATCCTTACCCAAAACTTGAAAACTTCACAACACAAAACTTAAAGTAGAAAACTCGTGAGCTCCGTTAGCGAAAGAAAACAAAAGACCACTTCAAGTTACTGTAATTAAATCATTCTTTATTTATATTGGTGTTAAACCTACTGTATTCCAACTTCTATATGGTTTATAAACTCTTTTACTAACCATAGATTCATCGAAATAAGCAAACAACACATAGAAAACAGAATCTGTCAAAAACAGAATAGTCTGTAGTAATATGCTTCAAACATATACTTCTGGAACTCATAAAATTCTCAAATAAATTTCTGGACCTGAGGAATTTATCTATTAATCATCGTAAAAAATAATTAACTAAATAGCACTCTCCAAATAAAAATGACAACAGTTCTCGTGAGCGCTAAAGTTTCTGTTTTTGACAGCATGATCAACAAGACTTACCCCAAGTCTTCCCAAAGGTTCTACTTGGCACAAACTCTAATTAGAAGCATAAAACCACATATAAACAGAGGCTAGATAGATTATTTATTACTAAACAGGAAAAAAAAGCAAGGAACAAAAATAAAATAGGGTTGCCTCCCAACAAGCGCTATGATTTAACGCCCCTAGCTAGGCACGATGATTTCAACGATGCTCACATAAAAGATAAGAATTGAAACATAAAGAGAGCATCATGAAGAATATGACTAGAACATTTAAGTATAACATACTTCCTATGCATAGGGATTTGGTGAGCAAACAACTTATGGGAACAAGAATCAACTTGCATAGGAAGGTAAAACAAGCATAACTTCAAAACTTTAAGCACATAGAGAGGAAACTTGATATTATTGCAATTCCTACAAGCATATGTTCCTCCCTCATAATAATTTTCAGTAGCATCATGAATGAATTCAACAATATAACCAGCACCTAAAGCATTCTTTTCATGATCTACAAGCATAGAAAATTTACTACTCTCCACATAAGCAAAATTCTTCTCATGAATAATAATGGGAGCAAACTCAACAAAATAACTATCATGTGATTGAAAATTAAGATCAAGATGACAAGTTTCATGGTTATCATTATTCTTTAAAGCATACGTGTAATCCTAATAATCATCATAGATAGTAGTCATGTTTTCATCATAATAAATTTGCTCATCAAAACTTGGGGGACAAAAAATATCATCTTCATCAAACATAGCTTCCCCAAGCTTGTGGCTTCGCATATCATTAGCATCATGGATATTCAAGGAATTCATACTAACAACATTGCAATCATGCTCATCATTCAAATATTTAGTGCCAAACATTTTATAGATTTCTTCTTCTAGCACTTGAGAACAATTATCCTTTCCATCATACTCATGAAAGATATTAAAATGGTGAAGCGTATGAGACAAACTTAATTCCATTTTTTGTATTTTTCTTTTATAAACTAAACTAGTGATAAAACAAGAAACTAAAAGACTCGATTGCAAGATCTAAAGATATACCTTCAAGCACTCACCTCCTCGGCGACGGCACCAGAAAAGAGCTTGATGTCTACTACAGAATCTTCTTCTTGTAGACGTTGTTGGGCCTCCAAGTGCAGAGGTTTGTAGGACAGTAGCAAATTTCCCTCAGGTGGATGACCTAAGGTTTATGAATCCGTAGGAGGCGTAGGATGAAGATGGTCTCTCTCAAGCAACCCTGCAACCAAATAACAAAGAGTCTCTTGTGTCCCCAACACTCCCAATACAATGGTAAATTGTATAGGTGCACTAGTTCGGCGAAGAGATAGTGAAACAAGTGGTATATGGATAGTAGATAAAGGTATTTGTAATCTGAAATAATAGAAAAAGCAAGGTATCAAGTGATAAAAGTGAGCGTAAACAGTATTGCAATGCTTTGAAACAAGGCCTATGGTTCATACTTTTGCTAGTGTAAGTTCCCTCAACAATACTAACATAATTGGATCACATAACTATCCCTCAACATGCAACAAAGAGTCACTCCAAAGTCACTAATAGCGGAGAATGAACAAAGAGATTATGGTAGGGTACGAAACCACCTCAAAGTTATTCTTTCCAATCAATCCGTTGGGCTATTCCTATAAGTGTCACAAACAGCCCTAGAGTTCGTACTAGAATAACACCTTAAGATACAAATCAACCAAAACCCTAATGTCACCTAGATACTCCATTGTCACCTCAAGTATCCGTGGGTATGATTATACGATATGCATCACACAATCTCAATTCATCTACTCAACCAACACATAGAACCTCAAAGAGTGCCCAAAGTTCCTACCAGAGAATCACGACGAAAACGTGTGCCAACCCCTATGCATAGGTTCATCGGCGGAACCCGCAAGTTGATCACCAAAACATACATCAAGTGAATCACGTGATATCCCATTGTCACCACAGATATCCACGGCAAGACATACATCAAGTGTTCTAAAATCTTTAAAGACTCAATCCGATAAGATAACTTCAAAGGGGAAACTCAATTCATTACAAGGGAGAAGAGGGGGAGGAGAAACATAGGATCCAACTATAATAGCAAAGCTTGCGATACATCAAGATCGTACCAAATCAAGAACACGAGAGAGAGAGAGAGAGAGAGAGAGAGAGATCAAACACATAGCTACTGGTACATACCCTCAGCCCCGAGGGAGAACTACTCCCTCCTCGTCATGGAGAGCACCGGGATGATGAAGATGGCCACCGGTGAGGGATCCCCCCTCCGGCAGGGTGCCGGAACAGGGTCCCGATTGACTTTTGGTGGCTACGGAGGCTTCTGGCGGCGGAACCCCCGATCTATTCTCCGTTCTGGAAGTTTTAGGGTATATGGAGTTATATAGGCGGAAGAAGCACGCCAGGGGAGCCACAAGGGCCCCACGAGACAGGGGGCGCGCCCTATTTGGGTGCCCCCTACCCTCGTGAGCACCTCGTTCCTTCCTTGACGTGGGGTCCAATTTCATCAGGTGTGTTTCCTTCCAAAAATAACTTCTCCAGTTGATTTCGTTCCATTTCGACTCCGTCTGATATTCCTTTTCTTCAAAACACTGAAATAGGCATAAAACAACAAATCTGGGCTGGGCCTCCGGTTAATAGGTTAGTCCCAAAAATAATATAAAAGTGGATAATAAAGCAAAATATTGCCCAAAACAGTAGATAATATAGCATGGAGCAATCAAAAATTATAGATACGTTGGAGACGTATCACATAGCAGGGTGAACCAGGAAGGAGAAGAAAAGAAATATCGTCCACAGAGAAGCTCGAGGAAGAAGGACGTGGATAGTAAGAGCGATACTTGTCAAAGGTCACATCACGCGAGATGCGCAAGCGACGACCAACAGGATCCCAACAACGATAGCCCTTGTGCTCATCACTGTAGCCAAGGGAAACACACTCAACCGACTAAGCAGTTAGTTTGGTGCGCTCTCATGGGGCAAGAAGTACATAGCACACACATCCAAACAAACGAAGGGCTGAGTAGTCAGGAGAGCAACCAGTGAGACACTCCATAGGAATATCACCCTGCAAGGCAGTCGATGGCTGAATGTTGATGAGATAGGTGGATGCAAAAACAGCCTTAGCCCAAAAGTGGGGTGGAAGGGAGGCGGCAATCATCGGCGCACGAGTCATCTCAAGCAGATGACGATGCTTACGTTCTGCAACGCCATTCTGAGCATGAGCACCAGGACAGGAGAACTGGGCAAGGGTACCCTCTTCTGCGAGGAAACGACGCAACAGCTGGGAGATATACTCTCAAGTGGAGTCAGCACGAAAAGTACGAATAGGCGTGGAGAACTGTGTGTGAACCATGGCAGCAAAATGTTTGTATATAGAGAGAACCCCGCTATGAGATTTCATGAAATAGAGCTAAGTGTTGCGAGAGAAATCATCAACAAACAAAACATAATAGCGATGACCTCCTTTCGAATCAAAGGGAACAGGACCCCAGACATCAAAATGAACCAAGTCAAAAGGACGCTGAGATACCGAGTGACTGGTAGGATAAGGTAACTGGGTCTGTTTGCCAAGTCTACAACCATTACAATGTAAGGAGGTATCTCCAGATACAGACCCTAAGAGGCCCTGACGCACTAATGAGGACAAGCGAGAGCCACAGTTGTGACCAAGGCGATGACGCCACTGCTGGAAGGACGCAGATGAAGAGGCAGCAAGAGCATGAGAGCTGACTGAAGTGGTGGCAGAAGAGGGAACACAAAGCCAGTCAACCTCCCAAAGGCCCTCGGACTCACAGTGCCAGGGGCCAGCACCAACCAAAACCTTGGTGCGACGATCCTGAATGGAACAAGTGTCGGTATCAAAAATGACGCGACAACCAGAATCAGTAAGTTGGGCAGCGGAAAAAAGATTCATGGTAAAGCAAGGAACATGTGAAATTCTAGGAACAGAAAAGGATGGAGTGGAGAGAATACCACGACTAGCAACAGGAAGAGATGTGCCATCGGCAGTAAGAACATTAATAGGAGAATCAAGTGGGCGAAGGGAAGACAATGCTGAAGAACCAGAGGACATATGAAAATAAGCTCCAGAGTCTAGTACCCACGAAGATGTACCTGACGGTGCAGATGCCGGCGGTGATGAAGTGGTAAAAGCAGTCACAGCAGTAGTAGAACCAGTCGACGAGGATCCGGAGGAAGTAGACGCTTGAGGAGTACAATGTCCTGGTCAGTGAGTGACGGAGTCGAGGAAGACACTGGAGTCCCATTGGGAGAGGAGCGCCTCTTGTTTCGCTGCTTCTGGCGACAATCAGACTCTGGGTGACCTGGCCTGGAGCAGTAGTCACAGAAGGTGTCACGGCGCGATTGGACCCTCTCAACATAGGGAGGGCGACTCACCCCCCCTGAAGGTGTGGGCAGGAGCGGTGGAGCAGTGGGACGAGAAGATGACACAGGAACTCATGCGGCCAACACTAAGGGAACCGCAAGTAACCCAGCAGAGAGAAGGCGGGTCTCCTCAGCACGAAGTTCAGCAAGCACCTCCAAGATAGGACCGTGAGCACGAGCAAGAAGGTGGGCACACGAGGCTCGAACTCAGAGCGAAGACGAGATAAGAACTCATGAACCTGCTGAAACTCCAAATCGGACCATGTAGTCTGACAGCAACGGCAAGTTCCACAAACAACTGTCCGAAGAGTGTCAAGCTGTCACCAGATGGCAGAGCACTAGGAATAGAACTCATCAACAGAGGAATCACCTTGCTGAAGTGCGTGCTCCTGACGCACCACACATAGGTAGAGAGCATCAGCAGAGGGCTGATAGCGCTGACAGAGATAAGACCACATCGCTGCAATTGTGCCAAGTCCCATGAATTTCGAAGCAAACTGAGGGACGACGCTCACAGTGAGAACAGCAGCAGCACGAGCATCATCATTGCACCACTGAGTGTAAACAGACAGATCATCGCGGTACACAGAAAGAGCATCTGAATAAGCTGATACCTGCTGGTCATAGGCATCGACAGCAGCATCATCGAGAGCCTTGGCTGCATCCCGATCAGCTTGAGAAGCATCAGCAGCAAGTACCGGCGGCACCGGTGGGATTGGGGCCACTGGCCCAATAGGGCATGATGGACAGGGGACCTCGCCAGCAAGAACACCCCACAGAAGAAGGCCACACATATGAATGTGCCATCAAAGATCACCGAACACATACGAACAACAACATATCCCAAAGAAGACATAAGGAGGTTTTTTTTTGCTTTCTCTGTTCAGTCTCCTCTTTTTTTTGAGTCAAATCACGCAAGATACCCGATTTGGATCGGGCTGGAGGGCCAGTGAGGCAGCCCCGCTCGATCTGAATAAGGGGCACAGGGGTGGCGACCTGGCCCCGCTCGAACTGAAGCATGGGCGGTCGAGCGGGCGGATCCGCTTGATCCGAAGTAGGCAGACGAGGGCAAGCTGAAGCGGGGGCACGGGGGCGGGCGGCCTGACGCAGGCAGCCAAGGGCAGTGATGGCCGGTCAGCGGCGGACGGGACGGGGACGCCAGCGGCCAGGTTGTCCAGGTGCGTGGAGGGCAACCGGATCCAGAGGCGGGGTTGGCCGGCCGGAGGATGGTGAAGAGGGGTTCAGTGGTGAAGAAGAAGGAATCAGAGGGGCCGAAGGAAGAGGTGAAACATGAGGCACATAGCAGGGTGAACCGGAAGGAGAAGAAAATAAATATCGTCCACAGAGAAGCTCGAGGAAGAAGGACATGGATAGTAAGAGCGAGACTTGTCAAAGGTCACATCACGCGAGATGCGCAAGCGACGACCAACAGGATCCCAACAACGATAGCCCTTGTGCTCATCACTGTAGCCAAGGGAAACACACTCAACCGGCTGAGCAGTCAGTTTGGTGCGCTGTCATGGGGCAAGAAGAACATAGCACACACATCCAAACATACGAAGGGCTGAGTAGTCAGGAAAGCAACCAGTGAGACACTCCATAGGAATACCCCCCTGCAAGGCAGTTGATGGCTGAATGTTGATGAGATAGGTGGATGCAGAAACAACCTTAGCCCAAAAGTGGGGTGGAAGTGAGGCGGCAATCATCAGTGCACGACCCGTCTCAAGCAGATGACGATGCTTGCGCTCTACAATGCCATTCTGAGCATGAGCACCAGGACAGGAGTACTGGGCAAGGGTACCCTGTTCTACGAGGAAACCACGCAATAGCTTGGAGATATACTCTCCATTGGAGTCAGCACGAAAAGTATGAATAGGCGTGGAGAACTGGGTGTGAACCATGGCAGCAAAATGTTTGTATATAGAGAGAACCCCGCTACGAGATTTCATGAAATAGAGCTAAGGATAGCGAGAGAAATCATCAGCAAACAAAACATAGTAGTGATGACCTCCTTTTGAATCAAAGGGAACAGGACCCCAGACATCAAAATGAACCAAGTCAAAAGGACGCTGAGATACCGACTAACGGGTAGGATAAGGTAACTGGGTCTGTTTGCCTAGTCTACAACCATTACAATGTAAGGAGACATCTCCAGATACAGACCCTAAGAGGCCCTAACGCACTAATGAGGACAAGCGAGAGCCACAGATGTGACCAAGGCGATGATGCCACTTCTGGAAGGACGCAAACGAAGAGGCAGCAAGAGCATGAGAGCTGACTGAAGTGGTGGCAGAAGAGGGAACACAAAGCCAGTCAACCTCCCACAGTCCCTCAGACTCACGGCGCCAGGGGCCAGCACCAACCAAAACCTTGGTGCGACGATCTTGAATGCAACAAGAGTCGGTATCAAAAATGACGCGACAACCAGAATCAGTAAGTTAGGCAGCGGAAAAAAGATTCATGTTAAAGCGAGGAACATGTGAAACGCTAGGAACAGAAAAGGATGTAGTGGAGAGAATACCACGACTAGCAACAGGAAGAGATGTGCCATCAGAAGGAAGAACATTAATAGGAGAATCAAGAGGGCGAAGGGAAGACAATGCTGAAGAATCAGAGGACATATGGAAAGAAGCTCCAGAGTCCAGTACCCACGAAGATGTACCTGACGGTGTAGATGCCGGCGGTGATGAAGTGGTAAAATCAGTCACAGGAGGAACAGTACCAGTCGACGAGGATCCGGAGGAAGTAGACGCTTCAGGAATACAATGTCCTGGTCAGTGAGTGATGGGGTCGAGGAAGACACTGGAGTCCCATTGGGAGAGGAGCGCCTCTGGTTTCGCTGCTTCTGGCAACAATCAGACTCTGGGTGACCTGGCATGGAGCAGTAGTCACAGAAGGTGTCACGGCACGATTGGCCCCTCTCAACATAGGGAGGGAGACTCACCCCCCAGAAGGTGTGGGGAGGAGCGGTGGAGTAGTGGGACGAGCGGATGACACAGGAGCTCGTGCGGCCAACACTAAGGGAACCGCAAGTAACCCAGCAGAGCGAAGGCGGGTCTCCTCAGCATGAAGTTTAGCAAGCTCCTCCGAGATAGGAAGGCGACCACGAGCAAGCAGGTGGGCACGTCGAGGCTCGAACTCAGAGCGAAGACGAGATAAGAACTCATGAACCCGCTGAAACTCCAAATCGGACCATTTAGTCTGACAGCAACGGCAAGTTCCACAAACAACTGTCCGAAGAGTGTCAAGATGACGCCAGATGGCAGAGCACTGGGAATAGAACTCATCAACAAAGGAATCACCTTGCTGAAGTGCGTGCTCCTGACGCACCACAGATAGGTAGAGAGCATCACCAAAGGGCTGATAGCGCTGACAGAGATAAGACCACATCGCTGCAATTGTTCCAAGTCCCATGAATTCCGAAGCAAACTGAGGGACGACGCTCACAGTGAGAACAGCAGCAGCACGAGCATCATCATTGCACCACTGAGTGTAAGCAGACAGATCATCGCGGTACACAGAAAGAGCATCTGAATAAGCTGATACCTGCTGGTCATAGGCATCGACAGCAGCATCATCGAGAGCCTTGGCTGCATCCTGATCAGCTTGAGAAGCATCAGCAGCAAGTACCGGCGGCACCGGTGGGATTGGGGCCACTGGCGCAACAGGGCATGACGGACAGGGGACCTCGCCAGAAAGAACACCCCACAGAAGAAGGCCACGCATATGAATGTGCATGAAGCCCACTAACTCAGCATAGTTGGTGCCATCAAAGATCACTGAACACATACGAACAACGACCTATACCGAAGAAGACATAAGGAGGTTTTCTTTTGCTTTCTCTGTTCAGTCTCCTCTTTTTTGAGTCAAATCACGCAAGATAGCCGATTTGGATTGGGCTGGAGGGCCAGTGAGGCAGCCCCGCTCGATCTGAATAAGGGGCACGGGGGCGAGCGACCTGGCCCCGCTCGAACTGAAGCATGGGCGGTCGAGCGGGCGGATCCGCTTGATCCGAAGTAGGCAGACGAGGGCAGGCTGAAGCGGGGGCGCGGGGGCGAGCGGCCTGACGCAGGCAGCCAAGGGCAGTGGTGGCCGGTCAGCGGCGGACGGGACGGGGACGCCAGCGGCCAGGTTGTCCAGGTGCGTGGAGGGTAACCGGATCCAGAGGCGGGGTTGGCCGGCCGGAGGATGGTGAAGAGGGGTTCGGTGGTGAAGAAGAAGGAATGAGAGGGGCCGGAGGAAGAGGTGAAACATGAGGCACATAGCAGGGTGAACCGGGAAGGAGAAGAAAATAAATATCGTCCACAAAGAAGCTCGAGGAAGAAGGACATGGATAGTAAGAGCGAGACTTGTCAAAGGTCACATCACGCGAGATGCGCAAGCGACGACCAACAGGATCCCAACAACGATAGCCCTTGTGCTCATCACTATAGCCAAGGGAAACACACTCAACCGACTGAGTAGTCAGTTTTGTACGCTGTCATGGGGCAAGAAGAACATAGCACACACATCCAAACATACGAAGGGTTGAGTAGTCAGGAGAGCAACCAGTGAGACACTCCATAGGAATACCCCCCTGCAAGGCAGTTGATGGCTGAATGTTGATGAGATAGGTGGATGCAGAAACAACCTTAGCCCAAAAGTGGGGTGGAAGGGAGGCGGCAATCATCAGCGCACGAGCCGTCTCAAGCAGATGACGATGCTTACGCTCTACAACGCCATTCTGAGCATGAGCACCAGGACAGGAGTACTGGGCAAGGGTACCCTGTTCTACGAGGAAACCACGCAACAGCTTGGAGATATACTCTCCATCGGAGTCAGCACGAAAAGTACGAATAGGCGTGGAGAACTGGGTGTGAACCATGGCAGCAAAATGTTTGTATATAGAGAGAACCCCGCTACGAGATTTCATGAAATAGAGCTAAGGGTAGTGAGAGAAATCATCAACAAACAAAACATAATAGTGATGACCTCCTTTCGAATCAAAGGGAACGGGACCCCAGACATCAAAATGAACCAAGTCAATAGGACGTTGAGATACCGACTGACGGGTAGGATAAGGTAACTGGGTCTGTTTGCCTAGTCTACAACCATTACAATGTAAGGAGACATCTCCAGATACAGAACCTAAGAGGCCCTAACGCACTAATGAGGACAAGCGAGAGCCACAGATGTGACCAAGGCGATGATGGCACTGCTGGAAGGACGCATACGAAGAGGCAGCAAGAGCATGAGAGCTGACTGAAGTGGTGGCAGAAGAGGGAACACAAAGCCAGTCAACCTCCCAAAGGCCCTCAGACTCGGCGCCAGGGGCCAGCACCAACCAAAACCTTGGTGCGACGATCCTGAATGGAACAAGAGTCGGTATCAAAAATGACGCGACAACCAGAATCAGTAAGTTGGGCAGCGGAAAAAAGATTCATGTTAAAGCGAGGAACATGTGAAACGCTAGGAACAGAAAAGGATGGACTGGAGAGACTACCACGACTAGCAACAGGAAGAGATGTGCCATCAGAAGGAAGAACATTAATAGGAGAATCAAGAGGGCGAAGGGAAGACAATGCTGAAGAATCAGAGGACATATGGAAAGAAGCTCCAGAGTCCAGTACCCACGAAGATGTACCTGACGGTTTAGATGCCGGTGGTGATGAAGTGGTAAAAGCAGTCACAGCAGGAACAGAACCAGTCGATGAGGATCCGGAGGAAGTAGACGCTTGAGGAGTACAATGTCCTGGTCAGTGAGTGACAGGGTCGAGGAAGACACTGGAGTCCCATTGGGAGAGGAGTGCCTCTGGTTTCGCTGCTTCTGGTAACAATCAGACTCTCGGTGACCTGGCATGGAGCAGTAGTCACAGAAGGTGTCACGGCGCGATTGGCCCCTCTCAACATAGGGAGGGCGACTCACCCCCCAGAAGGTGTGGGGAGGAGCGGTGGAGCAGTGGGACGAGCGGATGACACAGGAGCTCGTGCGGCCAACACTAAGGGAACCGCAAGTAACCCAGCAGAGCGAAGGCGGGTCTCCTCAACATGAAGTTCAGCAAGCACCTCCGAGATAGGAACACGACCACGAGCAAGCAGGTGGGCACGTCGAGGCTCGAACTCAGAGCGAAGACGAGATAAGAACTCAGGAACCCGCTGAAACTCCAAATTGGACCATGTAGTCTGACAGCAACGGCAAGTTACACAAACAACTGTCCGAAGAGTGTCAAGATGACGCCAGATGGCAGAGCACTAGGAATAGAACTCATCAACAGAGGAATCACCTTGCTGAAGTGCGTGCTCCTGACGCACCACAGATAGGTAGAGAGCATCACCAAAGGGCTGATAGCGCTGACAGAGATAAGACCACATCGCTGCAATTGTTCCAAGTCCCATGAATTCCGAAGCAAACTGAGGGACGACGCTCACAGTGAGAACAGCAGCAGCACGAGCATCATCATTGCACCACTGAGTGTAAGCAGACAGATCATCGCGGTACACAGAAAGAGCATCTGAATAAGCTGATACCTGCTGGTCATAGGCATCGACAGCATTATCATCGAGAGCCTTGGCTGCATCCCGATCAGCTTGATAAGCATCAGCAGCAAGTACCGGCGGCACCGGTGGGATTGGGGCCACTGGCGCAACAGGGCATGACGGACAGGGGACCTCGCCAGAAAGAACACCCCACAGAAGAAGGCCACGCATATGAATGTGCATGAAGCCCACAAACTCAGCATAGTTGGTGCCATCAAAGATCACCGAACACATACGAACAACGACATATCCCGAAGAAGACATAAGGAGGTTTTCTTTTGCTTTCTCTGTTCAGTCTCCTCTTTTTTTTGAGTCAACTCACGCAAGATACCCGATTTGGATCGGGCTGGAGGGCGAGCGAGGCAGCCCCGCTGGATCTGAATAAGGGGCGCGGGGGTGGGCGACCTGGCCCCGCTCAAACTGAAGCAGGGGTGGTCGAGCGGGTGGCTCCGCTCGATCTGAAGCAGGCAGACGAGGGCAGCCTGAAGCGGGGGCGTGGGGGCGGGCGGCCTGACGTAGGCAGCCGAGGGCAGTGGTGGCCGGTCAGCGGCGGATGGAACGGGGACGCCGGCGGCCAGGCAGTCCAGGTGCGTGGAGGGCAACCGGATCCAGAGGCGGGGTCGGTCGGCCGGAGGATGGAGAAGAGGGGTTCGGTGGTGAAGAAGAAGGAATGAGAGGGGCCGGAGGATGAGGTGAAACATGAGGCACATACAGGGTGAACCGGGAAGGAGAAGAAAAGAAATATCGTCCATAGAGAAGCTCGAGGAAGAAGGACGTGGATAGTAAGAGTGAGACTTGTCAAAGGTCACATCACGCGAGATGCGCAAGCGACGACCAACAGGATCCCAACAACGACAGCCCTTGTGCTCATCACTGTAGCCAAGGGAAACACACTCAACCGACTGAGCAGTCAGTTTGGTGCGCTGTCGTGTGGCAAGAAGAACATAGCACACACATCCAAACATACGAAGGGCTGAGTAGTCAGGAGAGCAACCAGTGAGGCACTCCATAGGAATACCACCCTGCAAGGCAGTCGATGGCTGAATGTTCATGAGATAGGTGGATGCAGAAACAGCCTTAGCCCAAAAGTGGGGTGGAAGGGAGGCGGCAATCATCAGCGCACGAGCCGTCTCAAGCAGATGACGATGCTTACGTTCTGCAACTCCATTCTGAGCATGAGCACCAGGACAGGAGAACCGGGAAAGGGTACCCTGTTCTGCGAGGAAACCACGCAACAGCTGGGAGATATACTCTCCAGCGGAGTCAGCATGAAAAGTACAAATAGGCGTGGAGAACTGTGTGTGAACCATGGCAGCAAAATGTTTGTATATAGAGAGAACCCCGCTATGAGATTTCATGAAATAGAGCTAAGTGTTGCGAGAGAAATCATCAATAAACAAAACATAGTAGCGATGACCTCCTTTCGAATCAAAGGGAACAGGACCCCAGACATCAAAATGAACCAACTCAAAAGGACGCTGAGATACCGACTGACTAGTAGGATAAGGTAATTAGGTCTGTTTGCCAAGTCTACAACCATTACAATGTAAGGAGACATCTACAGATACAGACCCTAAGAGGCCCTGATGCACTAATGAGGACAAGCGAGAGCCACAGATGTGACCAAGGAGATGATGCCACTGCTGGAAGGACGCAGACGAAGAGGCAGCAAGAGCATGAGAGCTGACTGAAGTGGTGGCAGAAGAGGGAACACAAAGCCAGTCAACCTCCCAAAGGCCCTCGGACTCACGGCGCCAGGGGCCAGCACCAACCAAAACCTTGGTGCGACGATCCTGAATGGAACAAGAGTCGGTATCAAAAATGACGCGACAACAAGAATCAGTAAGTTGGGCAGCGGAAAAAAGATACATGGTAAGGCGAGGAACATGTGAAACGCTAGGAACAGAAAAGGATGGAGTGGAGAGAATACCACGACTAGCAACAGGAAGAGATGTGCCATCGGAAGGAAGAACATTAATAGGAGAATCAAGAGGGCGAAGGGAAGACAATGTTGAAGAATCAGAGGACATATGGAAAGAAGCTCCAAAGTCCAGTACCCACGAAGATGTAACTGACGGTGTAGATGCCGGCAGTGATGAAGTGGTAAAAGTAGTCACAACAGCAGCAGAACCAGTCGACGAGGATCCGGAGGAAGTAGACGCTTGAGGAGTACAATGTCCTGGTCAGTGAGTGACGGAGTCGAGGAAGATACTGGAGTCCCATTGGGAGAGGACCGCCTCTGGTTTCGCTGCTTCTGGCGACAATCAGACTCTGGGTGACCTGGCCTGGAGCAGTAGTCACAGAAGGTGTCACGGCGCGATTGGCCCCTCTCAACATAGGGAGGGCGACTCACCCCCCTGAAGGTGTGGGGAGGAGCGGTGGAGCAGTGGGACGAGCAGATGACACAGGAGCTCGTGCGGCCAACACTAAGGGAACCGCAAGTAACCCAGCAGAGCGAAGGTGGGTCTCCTCAGCATGAAGTTCAGCAAGCACCTCCGAGATAGGAACGCGACCACGAGCAAGCAGGTGGGCACGTCGAGGCTCGAACTCAGAGCGAAGACGAGATAAGAACTCATGAACCCGCTGAAACTCCAAATTGGACCGTGTAGTCTGACAGCAACAACAAGTTCCATAAACAACTGTCCGAAGAGTGTCAAGCTGGCGCCAGATGGCAGAGCACTGGCAATAGAACTCATCAACAGAGGAATCACCTTGCTGAAGTGCGTGCTCCTGATGCACCACAGATAGGTAGAGAGCATCACCAGAGCGCTGATAGCGCTGACAGAGATAAGACCACATCGCTGCAATTGTGCCAAGTCCCATGAATTCCGAAGCAAACTGAGGGACGACGCTCACAGTGAGAACAGCAGCAGCATGAGCATCATCATTACACCACTGAGTGTAAGCAGACTGATCAACGCGGTACATAGAAAGAGCATCTGAATAAGCTGATACCTGTTGGTCATAGGCATTGACAGCAGCATCATTGAGAGCTGTGGCTGCATCCCGATCATCTTGAGAAGCATCTGCAGCAAGTACCGGCGGCACAGGTGGGATTGGGGCCACTGGCGCAACAGGGCATGGCGGACAGGGACCTTGATACGCCTCCAACGTATCTATAATTTTTGATTTCTCCATGCTATGTTATCTACTGTTTTGGGCAATACTGGGCTTTATTATCCACTTTTATATTATTTTTGGGACTAACCTATTAACCGGAGGCCCAACCCAGAATTGTTGTTTTTTGCCTATTTCAGTGTTTCGAAGAAAAGGAATATCCAACGGAGTCGAAACGGAACGAAATCAACTGGAGAAGTTATTTTTGGAAGGAAAGCTACCGGATGGACTTGGAACCCACGCCAGGAGCCAAGGGAGGTGCTCACGAGGGTGGGGGCACCCCCTAGGGCACGCCCCCTGCCTCGTGGGGCCCCCAAAGCTCCACCGACGTACTTCCAGCACCCATATATACCTATGTATCCTAAAACTTCTAGAACACACAATAGATCGGGAGTTCCACCGCCAGAAGCCTCCGTAGCCACCGAAAACCAATCTAGACCCGTTCCGGCACCCTGCCGCAGGGGGAATCCTTCTCCGGTGGCCATCTTCATCATCTCGGTGCTCTCCATGACGAGGAGGGAGTAGTTCTCCCTCGGGGCTGAGGGTATGTACCAGTAGCTATGTGTTTGATCTCTCTCTCTCTCTCTCTCTCGTGTTCTTGATTTGGCACGATCTTGATGTATCACGAGCTTTGCTATTATAGTTGGATCTTATGTTTCTCCTCCCCCTCTTCTCTCTTGTAATGAATTGAGTTTCCCCTTTGGAGTTATCTTATCGGATTGAGTCTTCAAAGATTTGAGAACACTTGATGTATGTCTTGCCGTGCGTATCTGTGGTGACAATGGGATACCACGTGATTCACTTGATGTATGTTTTGGTGATCAACTTGCGGGTTCCGCCCATGAACCTATGCATAGGGGTTGGCACACGTTTTCGTCGTGATTCTCTGGTAGAAACTTTGGGGCACTCTTTGAGGTTCTATGTGTTGGTTGAATAGATGAATCTGAGATTGTGTGATGCCTATCATATAATCATACCCACGGATACTTGAGGTGACAATGGAGTATCTAGGTGACATTAGGGTTTTGGTTGATTTGTGTCTTAACGTGTTATTCTAGTACGAAGTCTAGGGCTTTTTGTGACACTTATAGGAATAGCCCAACGGATTGATTGGAAAGAATAAATTTGAGGTGGTTTCGTACCCTACCATAATATCTTCGTTCGTTCTCCACTATTAGTGACTTTGGAGTGACTCTTTGTTGCATGTTGAGGGATAGTTACGTGATCCAATTATGTTATTATTGTTGAGAGGACTTGCACTAGTGAAAGTATGGACCCTAGGCCTTATTTCCTATCATTGCAATACCATTTACGCTCACTTTTAACATTAGTTACCTTGCTGTTTTTATATTTTCAGGTTACAAAAACTATTATCTACTATCCATATACCACTTGTATCACCATCTCTTCGCCGAACTAGTGCACCTATACAATTTACCATTGTATTGGGTGTGTTGGGGACACAAGAGAATCTTTGTTATTTGGTTGCAGGGTTGCTTGAGAGAGACCATCTTCATCCTACGCCTCCTACGGATTGATAAACCTTAGGTCATCCACTTGAGGGAAATTTGCTACTGTCCCACAAACCTCTGCACTTGGAGGCCCAACAACGTCTACAAGAAGAAGGTTGTGTAGTAGACATCAAGCTTTTTTCTGGCGCCGTTGCCGGGGAGGTGAGTGCTTGAAGGTATATCTTTAGATCTTGCAATCGAGTCTTTTAGTTTCTTGTTTTATCACTAGTTTAGTTTATAAAAGAAAATTACAAAAAAATGGAATTGAGTTTGTCTCATACGCTTCATCTTTTTAATATCTTTCGTGAGTATGATGGAAAGGAAAATTGTGCTCAAATGCTAGAATAAGAATTACATAGAATGCTTGGCATAAAATATGTGAATTATGAGCATGATTGTAGTGTTGTTAGTATGAATTCTTTGAATATCCAATATACTAATGATGATTGCACTAGTTATGATGAAAATGTCTCCTATAAACATGTCAATTTTTGTGGAGTGCATTGGGTTTGTAAGTACGCACCAAAAAGGGAAGATAGATATTGCAAGAAGCATAAGTACTTACAAACTAAATTGTTGCAAGAAATACTAGATGGTTGTGCTGAAAATTTAAATTTTCTTGGCCGTACTTGTGGACTTTGCAATGAACATGGTCATTTAGCTATCCGATGCAAATTGTTCCATGATCTAATCATGTCCAAAAACCGGGATGACTTAATTTCCCTTGCACATTATAATGAACTTAGCTTGCTTATGGGTTGCGAAGAAATGAAACATATACCTCAGTTCTTCCAGAATTTGCCCGTTATAAACTGCTTGGCTTTGATCTAGAGGAAATTTATTTGTATTGTGCGCTGAATTGTATTGAAAATCCTTATATTGCCAACTACATAAAGAAAAGAAAACAAATAGAAGATGAAGAGAATACTAATGAAAGGGAAGAGACTTCCCAATACCCTCCTATTGTTTCTTATGATGAATCAGGTAACGAGGAGGAACTTCCTATTCAACCAATCTCATTAATAAGGAGCTCCAAAAAGAGGATTGAACCCACACATTATGTGGTGAAGAAGAAGAAAAGAAAAAGGAAGAGAGGTAAAAAGATATCTCTCCCAAATAATGCTGCTCCTATTACTATTGTGCCTCGTGAAAATATAATTGTGGAAGATCTTTTTGGCACTTGCTTGGAAGAATATGATAATTGCTATACTATTGGTGCTATCCATACTATTAATGATTAGAGTGATTATGCTTATGATATGAAAAGTCCCAAGATTGGGGATGCTATGTTTGATGAAGATGATGTTTTTGAGAATATATTTGCTGCAATTAATGTTTGTCCCAAGCTTGGGGATGCTACGTTTAATGAAGATGATATTTTTAGTCTCCCAAGTTTTGATATGCAAATTTATAGTGATGATAGCATACCTCCTACTTATGATGATTATTGTGACGATACTTATGCTATAAAAAGTAGTGATTATATTTATAAAACTTGTCATGATTATTATTACCCCTTTTCTGAACATTACTCTTTTAATGTGGAAACAATTTATAGTATTCGAGTCTCTTATGATACTCGCACTATTCCGAATGAGAAGAATTTTTCTTATGTGGAGAGTAATAAAAATTCTATGCTTGTAGATCATGAAAAGAATGCTTTAGGTGCTGGTTATATTGTTGAATTCATTCATTATGCTACTGATAATTATTATGAGGGAACAATATATGCTTGTAGGAATTGCAATAATATCAAGTTTCCTCTCTATGTGCTTAGTGTTTTGAAGTTATGCTTGTTTTACCTTCCTATGCAAGTTGATTCTTGTTCCCACAAGTTGTTTGTTCACAAAATCCCAATGCATAGGAAGTGGGTTAGACTTAAATGTTCTAGTCATATTCTTCATGATGCTCTCTTTATGTTTCAATCCTTATCTTTTATGTGAGCATCATTGAAACCATCATGTCTAGGTAGGGGTGTCAAAACGATAGCGCTTGTTGGGAGGCAACCCAACTTTATTTTTGTTCCTTGATTTTTGTTCCTGTTTAGTAATAAATAATTCATCTACCTCTGTTTAGATGTGGTTTTATGCTTTTAATTAGTGTTTGTGCCAAGTAGAACCTTTGGGAAGACTTGGGAGAAGTCTTGTTGATCATGCTGTAAAAACAGAAAATTTAGCGCTCACGAGAATTACTGCCATTTTTATTTGGAATGTGATATTTAGTTAATTATTTTTGCAGATTATTAATACATAAATTCCTCAGGTCCAGAAATTTATTTTAGAATTTTTGGGGTTCCATAAGTTTGCATTAGTTACATATTACTACAGACTGTTCTGTTTTTGACACATTCTGTTTTTCGTGTGTTGTTTGCTTATTTTGATGAATCTATGGCTAGTAAAAGAGTTTATAAACCATATAGAAGTTGGAATACAGTAGGTTTAACACCAATATAAATAAATAATGAGTTCATTACAGTACCTTGAAGTGGTGATTTACTTTCTTATACTAACGGAGCTCACGAGTTTTCTGTTAAGTTTTGTGTTGTGAAGTTTTCATGTTTTGGGTAAGGATTCGATGGACTATGGAATAAGGAGTGGAAAGAGCCTAAGCTTGGGGATGCCCAAGGCACCCCAAGGTAATATTCAAGGATAGCCAAGAGCCTAAGCTTGGGGATGCCCCGGAAGGCATCCCCTCTTTCGTCTTCATTCATCGGTAACTTTACTGTGAGCTATATTTTTATTCACCACATGATATGTGTTTTGCTTGGAGCGTCATTTAATTTAATTATGTTTTGCTTGCTGTTTGAATAAAATACCAATATATGAAAATCTTAAATGTTAGAGAGTCTTCACATAGTTGCATAATTATTCAACTACTCATTGATCTTCACTTATATCTTTCGGAGTAGTTTGTTGTTTGCTCTAGTACTTCACTTATATCTTTTAGAGCATGGTGGTAGTTTTATTTTGAAGAAATAGATGAACTCTCATGCTTCACTTAGATTATTTTGAGAGTCTTAATAGCATGGTAATTTTATTAAAATCTTAATATGCTAGGTATTCAAGATTAGTAAAACTTTCTTATGAGTGTGTTGAATACTAAGAGAAGTTTGATGCTTGATGATTGTTTTGAGATATGGAGGTAATAATATCAAAGTCGTGCTAGTTGATCAGTAGTTGTGAATTTGAGGAATACTTGTGTTGAAGTTTGCAAGTCCCGTAGCATGCATGTATGGTAAATGTTGTGTAACAAATTTGAAACATGAGTTGTTATTTGATTGTCCTCCTTATGAGTGGCGGTCGGGGACGAGCGATAGTCTTTTCCTACCAATCTATCCCCCTAGGAGCATGCGCATAGTGCCGAGGTTTTTGATGACTTGGAGATTTTTGCAATAAGTATGTGAGTTCTTTATGACTAATGTTGAGTCCATGGATTATACGCACTCTCACCCTTCCATCCTTGCTAGCCTCTTCGGTACCGTGCATTGCCCTTTCTCACATTGAGAGTCGGCGCAAACTTCGCCGGCGCATCCAAACCCCGTGATATGATACACTCTTTCACACATAAAACCTCCTTATATCTTCCTCAAAACAGCCACCATACTTACCTATTATGGCATTTGCATAGCCATTCCGAGATATATTGCCATGCAACTTTCCACCATTCCGTTCATCATGACACATTCATTATTGACATATTGCTTTGCATGATCATGTAGTTGACATAGTATTTGCGGCAAAGCCACCATTAATAATTCTTCCATACATGTCACTCTTGGTTCATTGCATATCCCGTTACACCGTCGGAGGCATTCATATAGAGTCATCTTTGTTCTAGTATCGAGTTGTAATCATTGAGTTGTAAATAAATACAAGTGTGATGACCATCATTTTCTAGAGCATTGTCCTAAGTGAGGAATAAAAAAAAGAGAAAGGCCATAAAAAAGGGAAAGGCCCAAATAAAAAAATTATATAAAAAATGAGAGAAAAAGAGAGAAGGGACAATGCTACTATCCTTTTCCACACTTGTGCTTCAAAGTAGCACCATGATCTTTATGATAGAGAGTCTCTTGTTTTTCACTTTCATATACTAGTGGGAATTTTTCATTATAGAACTTGGCTTGTATATTCCAACAATGGGCCTCCTCAAGTGCCCTAGGTCTTCATGAGCAAGCAAGTTGGATGCACACCCACTAGTTTCTTTTGTTGAGCTTTCATACATTTATAGCTCTAGTGCATCCATTGCATGGCAATCCCTACTCCTTACATTAACATCAATCGATGGGCATCTCCATAGCCCATTGATTAGCCTCGTTGTTGTGAGACCTTCTCCTTTTTTGTCTTCTCCACACAATCCCCCTCATTATATTCTATTCCACCCATAGTGCTATATCCATGGCTCGCGCTCATGTATTGCGTGAAAGTTTATAGGTTTGAGATTACGAAAGTATGAAACAATTGCTTGGCTTGTCATCGGGGTTGTGCATGATGAGAGCATTCTTGTGCGACGAAAATGAAACATGACTAAACTGTATGATTTTGTAGGGACAAACTTTCTTTGGCCATGTAATTTTGAGAAGACATAATTGCTTAGTTAGTATGCTTGAAGTATTATCATTTCTATGTCAATATGAACTTTTATCTTGAATCTTTCGGATCTGAATATTCATGCCACAATTAAGAATAATTACATTGAAATTATGCCAAGTAGAATTCCACATCAAAAATTCTGTTTTTATCATTTACCTACTCGAGGACGAGCAGGAATTAAGCTTGGGGATGCTTGATGCGTCTCCAACGTATCTATAATTTTTGATTTCTCCATGCTATGTTATCTACTGTTTTGGGCAATATTGGGCTTTATTATCCACTTTTATATTATTTTTGGGACTAACCTATTAACCGGAGGCCCAGCCCAGAATAGCTGTTTTTTTACCAATTTCAGTGTTTCGAAGAAAAGGAATATTAAACGGAGTCGAAAAGGAACGAAATCAGCTGGAGAAGTTATTTTTGGAAGGAAAGCTACCGGATGGACTTGGACCCCACGTCAGGAGCCAAGGGAGGTTCTCACAAGGGTCGGGGGCGTGCCCCCTGCCTCGTGGGGCCCCTGAAGCTCCACCGACGTACTGATACATCTCCATCATATCTACTTCTCCAAAAACTTTTGCCCTTGTTTTGGACTCTAACTTGTATGATTTGAATGGAACTAACCCGGACTGACGCTGTTTTCAGCAGAATTGCCATGATGTTGTTTTATGTGCAGAAAACAAAAGTTCTCGGAATGACCTGAAACTCCACGGAATATCTTACAATAAATAATAAAAAATCCTCACCAAAGATGAAGACCAGGGGGCCCACACCCTGTCCACGAGGGTGGGGGTGCCCCGCCCCCCTTGGGCGCCCCCCTAGGGCACGCCCCCTACCTCGTGGGCCCCCTTGAAACCTTCCGACTCCAACTCCAACTATATATATTTGCTTTTGGGGAGAGAAAAGTAGAAGAGAAGAAATCATCGCGTTTTACGATACGGAGCCACCGCCAAGCCCTAAAACCTCTCGGGAGGGCTGATCTGGAGTCCGTTCGGGGCTCCGGAGCGGGGGATTCGTCGCCGTCGTCATCATCAACCATCCTCCATCACCAATTTCATGATGCTCACCGCCGTGCATGAGTAATTCCATCATAGGCTTGCTAGACGGTGATGGGTTGGATGATATTTATCATGTAATCAACTTAGTTTTGTTAGGGTTTGATCCCTAGTATCCACTATGTTCTGAGATTGATGTTGCCATGACTTTGCTATGCTTAATGCTTGTCACTAGGGCCCGAGTGCCATGATTTCAGATCTGAACCTATTATGTTTTCATCAATATATTAGAGTTCTTGATCCTGTCTTGCAAGTCTATAGTCACTTATTATGTGTTATGATCCGTTAACCCCGAAGTGACAATAATTGGGATACTTACCGGTGATGACCGTAGTTTGAGGAGTTCATGTATTCACTATGTGTTAATGCTTTGTTCCGGTACTCTATGAAAAGGAGGCCTTAATATCCCTTAGTTTCCGTAAGGACCCCGCTGCCACGGGAGGGTAGGACAAAAGATGTCATGCAAGCTCTTTTCCATAAGCACGTATGACTATATTCGGAATACATGCCTACATTACATTGATGAATTAGAGCTAGTTCTGTGTCACCCTATGTTATGACTGTTACATGATGAACCGCAACCGGCATAATTATCCATCATTGATCCGATGCCTACGAGCTTTCCATATACTGGTTTACGCTTATTGACTTTCCCGTTGCTATTGTTACAATCACTACAAAATACGAAAAATATTACTTTGCTTTCATTACTCTTTTGTTACCATTACCACCACTATCATATTACTTTGCTACTAAACACTTTGCTGCAGATACTAAGTTTCCAGGTGTGGTTGAATTAACAACTCAGCTGCTAATACTTGAGAATATTCTTTGGCTCCCCTTGTGTCGAATCAATAAATTTGGGTTGAATACTCTACCCTCGAAAGTTGTTGCGATCCCCTATACTTGTGGGTTATCAAGACTAATTTATGGCGCCGTTGCCGGGGAGCATAGCTCTATTCTTTGAGTCACTTGGGATTTATATCTGTTGGACACTATGAAGAACTTGAAAGACGCTAAGACAACAATTTATCCCTCAACTACAAGGGGAGGTAAGGAACTGCCATCTAGCTCTGCACTTGATTCACCTTCTGTTATGAGTAAGCTTACGACACCTAAACCTGCTACTGCTATTCGTTCTGATATGTCGCATGTTATTGATGATGCTACTTCTGCTATGCATGATACTTATGATGAAACTACTTCTATGCTTGATACTACTTTGCCACTTGGTGAATTTCTTGACGAACAACTTGCTAGGGCTAGAGATATTGAAAATATGGAATCTAATTATAATGATGAAAGTGATGATGAAGAATCACTTGGTATTCCTGAGGGTTATGTTTTTGATCAAGAAGCTTCTTTAGCTATTTTAGCTTGCAAAGATAGATATGAACTCAAAAGGTTATTAGCTAAATGGAATAAGCAATCTCTAAATGCTAGGATGAAACCTGACCCTTCTTTTGCTACTTCACCTATCTGTGTTACTGATAAGGATTATGAATTCTCTGTTGATCCTGATATAATTACTTTGGTTGAATCTGATGCTTTTCATGGATATGAATCTAAAACTATTGTGGCACATCTTACTAAATTAATTGATATAGCCACCCTGTTCACTAATGATGAGAGATCTCGCTACTTTTATATCCTCAAAATATTTCCGTTCTCATTAAAGGGTGATGCTAAGATATGGTTTAATTCTCTTGATCATGATTGTGTGCGTAGTTCCCAGGATATGATTTATTACTTCTCTGCTAAATATTTCCCTGCTCATAAGAAACAAGCTGCTTTAAAGGAAAGATACAACTTTGTGCAAATGAAAGAAGAGAGTCTCCCACAAGCTTGGGGGAGGCTTCTCAAGTTACTTAATGCTTTGCCTGATCATCCTCTTAAGAAAAATGAAATACTCGATTTCTTTTATAATGGACTAACCGATGCTTCCAGAGATTACCTGGATAGTTGTGCTGGTTCTCTTTTCAGGGAAAGAACACCGGATGAAGCTGTAATATTATTGAATAATATGTTGATAAATGAAAATAATTGGGCACCTCCTGAGATAGTTCCTGCTCCAATTAATGATCCTATTCCTAAACCAACTCCGAAGAAGAGAGGTGTTCTATTTCTCAGTCCCGAAGATATGCAAGAGGCAAAGAAATATATGAAAGAAAAGGTATTAAAGCTGAAGATGTTAAGAATTTACCTCCTATTGAAGAAATACATGGTCTTGATTTACCGCCTGTCGAGGAAACATATGATCTTGATCCATTACCTATTGAAGAACCTCCTGATCCCGATAACCCGACACTGGTAGTAAAGGTAAATTCTCTCTATAGATTTGATGAAGGTGATATTCCTCACTACAAGTCTTCTAGACAATGCTTGGATGAGTTTGATAACTTTATTGTCAAACAAGAAAATTTTAATGCTTATTTTGGTAGACAATTGAAATACGATTCCGATATGATTAAATAATTGGGTGATTATATGGCTAATATTAGAGGTTAACTTAAAGTTGTTAGCAAACATGCTTCTATGGTTACCACTCAGGTAGAACAAGTACTTAAGGCTCAAAAAGAATTGCTCGATGAAATGAATAGTAAGAAAAATAATTATGCTGTTAAAGTGGCTACTAGAACTGGTAGAATGACTCAGGAACCTTTGTATCTTGAAGTCCACCCTAAGAGAATTGAGCAAGATTCTCATAGAAATAAAATTGATGCACCAAGTTCTTCTAAAAAGAAGAAAAAGAAAAATGATAGAATTGTGCAAACTTCTAGTGAACCTATTGCTGAACCACCTGATAATCCAGATGATATCTCTATGTATAATGCTGAAACACAATCTGGCAATGAACATGAACCTAATGAAAATGTTAATGATAATGCTCATGAGGATGCTCAACCTAGTAATGATAATGATGTAGAAATTGAACCTGCTGTTGATCTTGATAACCCACAATCAAAGAATCAACGTTATGATATATAAGAGAGACTTTGTTGCTAGGAAACATGGTAAAGAAAGAGAACCTTGGGTTCAGAAACCCACGCCTTTTCCTCCCAAACCATCCAAGAAAAAGGATGATGAGGATTTTGAGCGCTTTGCTGAAATGATTAGACCTATCTTTTTGCATATGCGATTGACTGATATGCTCAAAATGAATCCTTACGCTAAGTACATGAAAGATATTGTTACAAATAAAAGAAAGATAACGGAAGATGAAATTTCCACCATGCTTGCTAATTATACTTTTAAGGGTGGAATACCAAAGAAACTTGGAGATCCAGGAGTACCTACTATACCATGCTCCATTAAAAGAAACTATGTTAAAACTGCTTTATGTGATCTTGGAGCCGGTGTTTGTGTTATGCCTCTCTCTTCATATCATAGACTTGACTTGAATAAGTTGACACCTACTGAAATATCTTTACAAATGGCTGATAAATCAACTGCTATACCTGTCGGTATTTGTGAGGATGTGCCTGTTGTGGTTGCACACGTTACTATTTTAACAGACTTTGTTATTCTTGATATTCCCGAGGACGATAGTATGTCTATTATTCTTGGAAGACCTTTTCTTAACACTGCAAGGGTTGTTATTGATTGCAATAAAGGCAATGTCACTTTTCATGTTAATGGTAATGAGCATACGGTACACTTCCTGAGGAAACAACCTCAAGTTCATAGTATCAATTCTATCGGAAAAATTCCATCGATTATATTTGGAGGTTTTGAATTTCCTCTTCCTACTGTCAAGAAGAAATATGATATTCTTATTATTGGGGATGTGCATATCCCCGTTGAGGTAACCTAGTGTTATCCGAAATTTCTCCGGTTTCATGTTAATCGGAATGAGTTTGTTAACAAGACTTGATCAACCTTGTTAGTGGATCCCTTTTGATGAGCATGAGATGGATGAAACTAGAAGCACAACCTTCTGTACCCTCTCTATACTTTCTGTTATTTAGTTGAAATAAAGTAAAAATAGTAATTTTCTTGTCTGTTTCCTGACTTATCCGTGCAATATAAAAATATCCCGAAAATAAAAGTCCTCAGAATGACATGCCAATTTAATATGATTTTTCGGGATCATTTGAGGATTTATGGTGCAAAAATTACCATGGGGGGAGCTGCCACCTGGCCACGAGGGTGGAGGGCGCGCCCCCCTGCCTTGTGGGCCCACGGTGGCCCTCCTCCACTTATTCCTGCACCCATCCTCTTCTTCTTCCTCCCACAAACACGAAAAACCAACTCAAGCACGAGTTCCAGCCCTCTGTGCTATAATTTTCGATCTGCTTGCTCAAAGCACCTCTCACAAAACTGCTTGGGGAGATTGTTCCTTGGTATGTGACTCCTCCATTGGTCCAATTAGTTTTTGTTCTAGTGCTTTATTCATTGCAAATTTTTGCTTCTTAAGTGACCCTGTTCTTGAGCTTGCATGTCAAATTTATATGGTCAAAAGTAGTTTTGATGCATGATATAGGCTCTAGGCACTTGTAGGAGTAGTTGCTATCAATATTATTGAGTTTGGTTTACTTTTATTTTCGAAGTTACTAAAACTTTCAGAATTTTTTCAGAAAATGATGAAGACACTATTGAGGGACTCATCGAGCCAAAGCTCGAAGGAAAAGGCACCTAAGCCTAAGTATAATGTGCCTCGCACCGCGGAGGTTCCGACGTGTGAATGGCCTTCTGACAATTTCTTGAGAGCAGCCGGTATTTATGAAGATTTTCATGAACTGGCTCAAAATGCAGGCCTCACTGCTTTCCTCCATGACCAATGTGATCAGTATCTCTTACTCACAAATACCTTTGTGCAAAACTTTCATTTCCATTCTAGGAACTCGCCACCTACGGTGGAGTTTCATTTATATGATGAGCATAAGGAGATCTCATTCTATGATTTCTATCAGGTTTGTTTAGTCCCTTTTGAGGGCAATACAGAAGAACCACATCGTGATGATGTGGAGGGATTTATTGACACTATCACTATAGGGGAAACAAGGAAGGTTTCTGATGCACGAATCACTAGCATACACTTTCCTGTTTTACGTTATTTTGGACTATTTGCTAGTCGTTGCTTAATTGGTCGCGGAAACTGTGGAAACCTAAGTATCCACGATATTATCATTTGGCACCACGTCTTATACGGTGATAACTCTTTTAGTATGGGAGGCATTATTGCTAAACGGTTAAGTCTGAACCGTAACAAGGGCCCCATCTTTGGAGGCATCTATGCTACACACCTAGCTGCACATTTTAACATACCTATTAGGCACTATGAGAAGGAAGAAAAGGTGATGCCTCGTGTTTATTTAGATTATAAAAGTATGGTGGCACATGATTTTATTGTTAAGAATAGGGAAGGAGAGCTTAAATATCAATTGTTCTTTAATAAACATCATCCTGAGACTATTACCTTGCCTGCTCCTTCTTTGTTTGATTTGACTGTAGGCACGTACCTTGTTCCATTGGCAGCTATTCACGCCTACCAGAATCCTGCATCAGCCCCAGAACCGGAATCACAAGAGGAGCCTCCACGACAGTCTGCTTATTCTTGGGATCCGGAGATGGCTGTCAGCCAATGGCAGTCAGAGTCTTCTTCATCACAGTACGACCCCAACTACTATTATGGATATCAGCCAGGCCAGCCATGGCCATAAACCAACTTAGGCCTAAATGAAGGAAATATGCCCTAGAGGCAATAATAAAGTTATTATTTATTTCCTTATATCATGATAAATGTTTATTATTCATGCTAGAATTGTATTAACCGGAAACATAATACATGTGTGAATACATAGACAAACAGAGTGTCACTAGTATGCCTCTACTTGACTAGCTCGTTAATCAAAGATGGTTATGTTTCCTAACCATGAACAAGGAGTTGTTATTTGATTAACGGGATCACATCATTAGGTGAATGATCTGATTGACATGACCCATTCCATTAGCTTAGCACCCGATCGTTTAGTACGTTGCTATTGCTTTCTTCATGACTTATACATGTTCCTATGACTATGAGATTATGCAACTCCCGTTTGCCGGAGGAACACTTTGTGTGCTACCAAACGTCACAACGTAAATGGGTGATTATAAAGGTGCTCTACAGGTGTCTCCAAAGGTACATGTTGGGTTGGCGTATTTTGAGATTAGGATTTGTCACTCTGATTGTGGGAGAGGTATCTCCGGGCCCTCTCGGTAATACACATCACATAAGCCTTGCAAGCATTGCGACTAATGAGTTAGTTGCGAGATGATGTATTACGGAACGAGTAAAGAGACTCGCCGGTAACGAGATTGAACTAGGTATTGAGATACCGACGATTGAATCACGGGCAAGTAACATACCGATGACAAAGGGAACAACGTATGTTGTTATGCGGTCTGACCGATAAAGATCTTCGTAGAATATGTAGGAGCCAATATGAGCATCCAGGTTCCGCTATTGGTTATTGACCGGAGACGTGTCTCGGTCATGTCTACATTGTTCTCGAACCCGTAGGGTCCGCACGCTTAATGTTTCGATGACAGTTATATTATGAGTTTATGAGTTTTGATGTACCGAAGTTAGTTCGGAGTCCCGGATGTGATCACGGACATGACGAGGAGTCTCAAAATGGTCGAGACATAAAGATTGATATATTGGACGGCTATATTCGGACACCGGAAGTGTTTCGGGTGATTTCGGAGAAAACCGGAGAGCCGGAGGGTTACCGGAACACCCCTGGGAGAAGTAATGGGCCATATGGGCCTTAGTGGAGAGAGAGAGGGGCAGCCAGAGATGGGCTGCGCGCCTCCTCCCCCCTGGTCCGAATTGGACTAGGAGAGGGGGGCGGCGCCCCCCCTTTCCCTCTCCCTCCCCACTTCTTTCCCCCTCCTAGTAGGAGTCCTACTTCTACTAGGAGGAGGACTTCTCCTGGCGCGCCTATAGGGGCCGGCCGGCCTCCTCCCCTTGCTCCTTTATATACGGGGGCAGGGGGCACCCCTAGACACACAAGTTGATCCATGTGATCATATTCTTAGCCGTGTGCGGTGCCCCCCTCCACCATAGTCCTCGATAATATTGTAGCGGTGCTTAGGCGAAGCCCTGCGACGGTAGTGCATCAAGATCGTCACCACGCCGTCATGCTGACGGAACTCTTCCCCGACACTTTGCTGGATAGGAGTCCGGGGATCGTCATCGAGCCGAACGTGTGCTAGAACTCGGAGGTGCCGTAGTTTCGGTGCTTGATCGGTCGGGCCATGGAGACGTACGACTACATCAACCAAACGCTTCCGTTGTCGATCTAGAAGGGTACGTAGATCACGCTCTCCCCTCTCGTTGCTATGCATCACCATGATCTTGCGTGTGCGTAGGAATTTTTTTGAAATTACTACGTTCCCCAACAGTGGCATCCGAGCCTAGGTTTTATATGTTGATGTTATATGCACGAGTAGAACACAAGTGAGTTGTGGGCGATATAAGTCATACTGCTTACGAGCATGTCATACTTTGGTTCGGCGGTATTTTTGGACGAAGCGGCCCGGACCGACATTACGCGTACGCTTACGCGAGACCGGTTCTCCCAACGTGCTTTGCACATAGGTGACTTGCGGGTGACAGTTTCTCCAACTTTAGTTGAACCGAGTGTGGCTACGCCCCGTCCTTGCGAAGGTTAAAACAGCACCAACTTGAAAAACTATCGTTGTGGTTTTGATGCGTAGGTAAGATTGGTTCTTGCTTAAGCCCGTAGCAGCCACGTAAAACTTGCAACAACAAAGTAGAGGACGTCTAACTTGTTTTTGCAGGGCATGTTGTGATGTGATATGGTCAAGACATGATGCTGAATTTTATTGTATGAGATGATCATGTTTTGTAACCGAGTTATCGGCAACTGGCAGGAGCCATATGGTTGTCGCTTTATTGTATGCAATGCAATCGCGCTGTAATGCTTTACTTTATCACTAAGCGGTAGCGATAGTCGTGGAAGCATAAGACTGGCAAGACGACAACGATGCTACGATGGAGATCAAGGTGTCGCGCCGGTGACGATGGTGATCACGACGGTGCTTCGAAGATGGAGATCACAAGCACAAGATGATGATGGCCATATCATATCACTTATATTGATTGCATGTGATGTTTATCTTTTATGCATCTTATCTTGCTTTGATTGACGGTAGCATTATAAGATGATCTCTCACTAATTATCAAGAAGTGTTCTCCCTGAGTATGCACCGTTGCGAAAGTTCTTCGTGCTGAGACACCACGTGATGATCGGGTGTGATAGGCTCTACGTTCAAATACAACGGGTGCAAAACAGTTGCACACGCGGAATACTTAGGTTATACTTGACGAGCCAAGCATATACAGATATGGCCTCGAAACACGGAGACCGAAAGGTCGAGCGTGAATCATATAGTAGATATGATCAACATAATGATGTTCACCAATGAAACTACTCCATCTCACGTGATGATCGGACATGGTTTAGTTGATTTGGATCACGTAATCACTTAGAGGATTAGAGGGATGTCTATCTAAGTGGGAGTTCTTTAAGTAAATTAATTGAACCTAAATTTATCATGAAACTTAGTACCTAATAGTATCTTGCTTGTTTATGCTTGATTGTAGATAGATGGCTCGTGCTGTTGTTCCGTTGAATTTTAATGCGTTCCTTGAGAAAGCAAAGTTGAAAGATGATGGTAGCAATTACACGGACTGGGTCCGAAACTTGAGGATTATCCTCATTGCTGCACAGAAGAATTACGTCCTGGAAGCACCGCTGGGTGCCAGGCCTGCTGCTGGAGCAACACCAGATGTTATGAACGTCTGGCAGAGCAAAGCTGATGACTACTCGATAGTTCAGTGTGCCATGCTTTACGGCTTAGAATCAGGACTTCAACGACGTTTTGAACGTCATGGAGCATATGAGATGTTCCAGGAGTTGAAGTTAATATTTCAAGCAAATGCCTGGATTGAGAGATATGAAGTCTCCAATAAGTTCTATAGCTGCAAGATGGAGGAGAACAGTTCTGTCAGTGAGCGTATACTCAAAATGTCTGGGTATAATAATCACTTGATTCAATTGGTAGTTAATCTTCCAGATGATTGCGTCATTGACAGAATTCTCCAATCTCTGGCACCAAGCTACAAGAGCTTCTTGATGAACTATAATATGCAAGGGATGAATAAGACTATTCCCGAGCTCTTCGCAATGCTGAAAGCTGCGGAGGTAGAAATCAAGAAGGAGCATCAAGTGTTGATGGTCAACAAGAACACTAGTTTCAAGAAAAAGGGCAAAGGGAAGAAGAAGGGGAACTTCAAAAAGAACAGCAAGCAAGTTGCTACTCAAGAGAAGAAACCCAAACCTGGACCTAAGCCTGAAACTGAGTGCTTCTACTGCAAGCAGACTGGTCACTGGAAGCGGAACTGCCCCAAGTATTTGGCGGATAAGAAGGATGGCAAGGTGAACAAAGGTATATGTGATATACATGTTATTGATGTGTACCTTACTAATGCTCGTAGTAGCACCTGGGTATTTGATACTGGTTCTGTTGCTAATATTTGCAACTCGAAACAGGGACTACGGATTAAGCGAAGATTGGCTAAGGACGAGGTGATGATGCGCGTGGGAAACGGTTCCAAAGTCGATGTGATCGCAGTCGGCACGCTACCTCTACATCTACCTTCAGGATTAATATTAGACCTAAATAATTGTTATTTGGTGCCAGCGTTAAGCATGAACATTATATCTGGATCTTGTTTGATGCGAGACGGTTATTCATTTAAATCTGAGAATAATGGTTGTTCTATTTATATGAGTAATATCTTTTATGGTCATGCACCCTTAAAGAGTGGTCTATTTTTATTGAATCTCGATAGTAGTGACACACATATTCATAGTGTTGAAGCCAAAAGATGCAGAGTTGATAATGATAGTGCAACTTATTTGTGGCACTGCCGTTTAGGTCATATTGGTGTAAAGCGCATGATGAAACTCCATACTGATGGACTTTTGGAACCACTTGATTATGAATCACTTGGTACTTGCGAACCGTGCCTCATGGGCAAGATGACTAAAACACCGTTCTCCAGAAGTATGGAGAGAGCAACAGATTTGTTGGAAATCATACATACAGATGTATGTGGCCCGATGAATATTGAGGCTCGTGGCGGATATCGTTATTTTCTCACCTTCACAGATGACTTAAGCAGATATGGGTATATCTACTTAATGAAACATAAGTCTGAAACGTTTGAAAAGTTCAAAGAATTTCAGAGTGAAGTTGAAAATCATTGTAACAAGAAAATAAAGTTTCTACGATCTGATCATGGAGGAGAATATTTGAGTTACGAGTTTGGTGTACATTTGAAACAATGCGGAATAGTTTCGCAACTCACGCCACCCGGAACACCACAGCGCAATGGTGTGTCCGAACGTCGTAATCGTACTTTACTAGATATGGTGCGATCTATGATGTCTCTTACTGATTTACCGCTATCGTTTTGGGGATACTCTCTAGAGACAGCCGCATTCACGATAAATAGGGCACCGTCAAAATCCGTTGAGATGACGCCTTATGAACTGTGGTTTGGCAAGAAACCAAAGTTGTCGTTTCTGAAAGTTTGGGGCTGCGATGCTTATGTGAAAAAGCTTCAACCTGATAAGCTCGAACCCAAATCGGAGAAATGTGTCTTCATAGGATATCCAAAGGAGACTATTGGATACACCTTCTATCACAGATCCGAAGGCAAGACTTTTGTTGCTAAGTTCGGAAACTTTCTGGAGAAGGAGTTTCTCTCGAAAGAAGTGAGTGGGAGGAAAGTAGAACTTGACGAGGTAACTGTACCTGCTCCCTTATTGGAAAGTAGTGCATCACAGAAAACTGTTTCAGTGACACCTACACCAGTTAGTGAGGAAGCTGATGATGATGATCATGAAACTTCAGAACAAGATACTACTGAACCTCGTCGATCAACCAGAGTGAGATCCGCGCCAGAGTGGTACGGTAATCCTGTTCTGGAAGTCATGCTACTAGATCATGATGAACCTACGAACTATGAAGAAGCGATGGTGAGCCCAGATTCCGCAAAATGGCTTGAAGCCATGAAATCTGACATGGGATCCATGTATGAAAACAAAGTATGGACTTTGGTTGACTTGCCCGATGATCGGCAAGCAATTGAGAATAAATGGATCTTCAAGAAGAAGACTGACGCTGACGGTAATATTACTGTCTACAAAGCTCGACTTGTCGCAGAAGGTTTTCGGCAAGTTCAAGGGATTGACTACGATGAGACCTTCTCACCCATAGCGATGCATAAGTCTGTCCGAATCATGTTAGCAATTGCCGCATTTTATGATTATGAAATTTGGCAGATGGATGTCAAAACTGCATTCCTGAATGGATTTCTGGAAGAAGAGTTGTATATGATGCAACCAGAAGGTTTTGTCGATCCAAAGGGAGCTAACAAAGTGTGCAAGCTCCAGCGATCCATTTATGGACTGGTGCAAGCCTCTCAGAGTTGGAATAAACGCTTTGATAGTGTGATTAAAGCATTTGGTTTTATACAGACTTTTGGAGAAGCCTGTATTTACAAGAAAGTGAGTGGGAGCTCTGTAGCATTTCTGATATTATATGTGGATGACATATTGCTAATTGGAAATGATATAGAATTTCTGGATAGCATAAAGGGATACTTGAATAAGAGTTTTTCAATGAAAGACCTCGGTGAAGCTGCTTACATATTAGGCATTAAGATCTATAGAGATAGATCAAGACGCTTAATTGGACTTTCACAAACCACATACCTTGACAAAGTTCTGAAGAAGTTCAAAATGGATCAAGCAAAGAAAGGGTTCTTGCCTGTGTTACAAGGTGTGAAGTTGAGTAAGACTCAATGCCCGACCACTGCAAAAGATAGAGAGAATATGAAAGATGTTCCCTGTGCTTCAGCCATAGGCTCTATCATGTATGCAATGCTGTGTACCAGACCTGATGTGTGCCTTGCTATAAGTCTAGCAGGGAGGTACCAAAGTAATCCAGGAGTGGATCACTGGACAGCGGTCAAGAACATCCTGAAATACCTGAAAAGGACTAAGGATATGTTTCTCATATATGGAGGTGACAAAGAGCTCATCGTAAAAGGTTACGTTGATGCAAGCTTTGACACTGATCCGGACGATTCTAAATCGCAAACCGGATACGTGTTTACATTAAACGGTGGAGCTGTAAGTTGGTGCAGTTCTAAACAAAGCGTTGTAGCGGGATCTACATGTGAAGCGGAGTACATAGCTGCTTCGGAAGCAGCAAATGAAGGAGTCTGGATGAAGGAGTTCATATCCGATCAAGGTGTCATACCTAGTGTATCGGGTCCAATGAAAATCTTTTGTGACAATACTGGTGCAATTGCCTTGGCAAAGGAATCCAGATTTCACAAGAGAACCAAGCACATCAAGAGACGCTTCAATTCCATCTGGGATCTAGTCCAGGTGGGAGACATAGAGATTTGCAAGATACATACGGATCTGAATGTTGCAGACCCGTTGACTAAGCCTTTTCCACGAGCAAAACATGATCAGCACCAAGGCTCCATGGGTGTTAGAATCATTACTGTGTAATCTAGATTATTGACTCTAGTGCAAGTGGGAGACTGAAGGAAATATGCCCTAGAGGCAATAATAAAGTTATTATTTATTTCCTTATATCATGATAAATGTTTATTATTCATGCTAGAATTGTATTAACCGGAAGCATAATACATGTGTGAATACATAGACAAACAGAGTGTCACTAGTATGCCTCTACTTGACTAGCTCGTTAATCAAAGATGGTTATGTTTCCTAACCATGAACAAAGACTTGTTATTTCATTAACGGGATCACATCATTAGGTGAATGATCTGATTGACATGACCCATTCCTTTAGCTTAGCACCCGATCGTTTAGTATGTTGCTATTGCTTTCTTCATGACTTATACATGTTCCTATGACTATAAGATTATGCAACTCCCGTTTACCGGAGGAACACTTTGTGTGCTACCAAACGTCACAACGTAAATGGGTGACTATAAAGGTGCTCTACAGGTGTCTCCAAAGGTACATGTTGGGTTGGCGTATTTTGAGATTAGGATTTGTCACTCCGATTGTTGGAGAGGTATCTCTGGGCCCTCTCGGTAATACACATCACATAAGCCTTGCAAGCATTGCGACTAATGAGTTAGTTGCGAGATGATGTATTACGGAACGAGTAAAGAGACTTGCCGGTAACGAGATTGAACTAGGTATTGAGATACCGACGATCGAATCACGGGCAAGTAACAAACCGATGAAAAAGGGAACAACGTATGTTGTTATGCGGTCTGACCGATAAAGATCTTCATAGAATATGTAGGAGCCAATATGAGCATCCAGGTTCCGCTATTGGTTATTGAACGGAGACGTGTCTCGGTCATGTCTACATTGTTCTCGAACCCGTAGGGTCCGCACGCTTAAGGTTTTGATGATAGTTATATTATGAGTTTATGAGTTTTGATGTACCGAAGTTAGTTCGAAGTCCCGGATGTGACCACGGACATGACGAGGAGTCTCGAAATGGTCGAGACATAAAGATTGATATATTGGACGGCTATATTTGGACACAGGAAGTGTTCCGGGTGATTTCGGAGAAAACCGGAGAGCCGGAGGGTTTAGCGGAACCCCCCCGGGAGAAGTAATGGGCCATATGGGCCTTAGTGGAGAGAGAGGGGCAGCCAGAGGTGGGCTGCGCGCCTCCTCGCCCCTGGTCCGAATTGGACTAGGAGAGGGGGGCGGCGCCCCCCCTTTCCCTCTCCCTCCCCACTTCTTTCCCCCTCTTAGTAGGAGTCCTACTCCTACTAGGAGGAGGAGTCCTACTCCTACTAGGAGGAGGACTCCTCCTGGCGCGCCTATAGGGGCCGGCCGGCCACCTCCCCTTGCTCCTTTATATACGGGGCCAGGGGGGCACCCCTAGACACACAAGTTGATCCGTGTGATCATATTCTTAGCCGTGTGCGGTGCCCCCCTCCACCATAGTCCTCGATAATATTGTAGCGGTGCTTAGGCGAAGCCCTGCGACGGTAGTGCATCAAGATCGTCACCACGCCATCGTGCTGACGGAACCCTTCCCCGACACTTTGCTGGATCGGAGTCCAGGGATTGTCATCGAGCTGAACGTGTGCTAGAACTCGGAGGTGCCGTAGTTTCGGTGCTTGATCGGTCGGGCCGTGGATACGTATGACTACATCAACCAAACGCTTTCGTTGTCGATCTACAATGGTACGTAGATCACGCTCTCCCCTCTCGTTGCTATGCATCACCATGATCTTGTGTGTGCATAGGAATTTTTTTGAAATTACTACGTTCCCCAACACTAAAGCCTAAGCTTGGGGGAGTACATATTTCTCACCGACATTACATTTATGTTCACACACACTCATTGCTAGATGTCGGTGATCATACTTTTTCAGTGTATCATCCATGCTAGTTTATTTTCCCTTTTATGCTTTCTTCTTGTGAGTTTAATAAACCTTAAGAAAAACCAAAAAATTAGTAGTAGTTTACTTTTCTTGTTGTAGTAATAATTAAAAAGAAAACCCAAAAATATTTCCCGTTCTTCTTTTGCTTGTTGGGAGCTTTCCCATGTAAATAGTTTTATTTCTTTTCTTTGGGGGTCAGTAGGAGAAGACCATGATTAAATTGTTGAAGTGGCTCTTATATGCTTTATTGTTGATTTAACCAAGAGCCCATATTGCTTTGTCCAATGCACGTGCACTCTTATTATTATTCACTTCGTTCGGTCATGCAAGTGAAAGGCAATTATGATGATATATGATGGACTGACTAAGAAGAGAAAAGCTGGTATGAACTCGACCTCTTTTGTTTTTGTAAATATGATGAGTTCATCGTTCTTGATTCAGCTTGTTATGAATAAACATGTTTGCAATGACAATTAGAGATCATAGTTGCTTGTGCCATGCTTGATTAGCTATGAGTTATAATGGTTTACCTTGCGTGCCAACATGCTATTGAGATGGTTATGATGTGGTATGATGCGGTGGTATCCTCCTTTGAATGATTTAAGTGACTTGACTTGGCACATGTTCACGCATGTAGTTGAAACAAATCAACATAGCCTTCACGATATTTATGTTCATGGTGGATTATATCCTACTCATGCTTGCATCCAATATTTATTAATTTTAATGCATGTACATGGTTGTTGTCGCTCTCTAGTTGGCTGCTTCCCAGTCTTTTGCTAGCCTTCACCTGTACTAAGCGGGAATACTGCTTGTGCATCCAATCCCTTAAACCCCAAAGTTATTCCAGATGAGTCCACTATATATACCTTCCTATACGCGGTATCTACCTGCCGTTCCAAGTAAATTTGTATGTGCCAAACTCTAAACCTTCAAATAATCATCCTGTTTTGTATGCTCGAATAGCTCATGTATCAACTAGGGCTGTCTGTATCTTCCATGCTAGGCGGGTTATTCTCAAGAGTGGACTCCGCTCCTCACTCACGAGAAAATGGCTGGTCATCGGGATGCCCAGTCCCATGCTTTATGCAAACTAAATCAAAATAATTGCAAAACAAAACTCCCCCTGGGACTGTTGTTAGTTGGAGGCACTCGTTGTTTCGAGCAAGCCATGGATTGATGTTTGTTGGTGGAGGGGGAGTATAAACTTTACCATTCTGTTTGGGAAATGCCTATAATGTGTGTAGCATGGAAGATATCACCATCTCTTGGTTGTTATGTTGACAATGAAAGTATACTGCTCAAAATATTAATTATCTCTATTTCAAAACCGAGCTCTGGCACCTCTACAAATCCCTGCTTCCCTCTGCGAAGGGCCTATCTATTTAGTTTTATGTTGAGTCATCACCCTCTTATTAAAAGAACTAGCGGGAGAGCGCAGCTGTCATTTGCATTCATCATTGTTAATTTATATTGGGCGTGACTATGATTGGATCTCTTTTACCATGAATTACAATGTCTAGTCAGTCCTTGATCTTTAAAGGTGCTCCGCATTTATGTTTTGCGGTCTCAGAAAGGGCTAGCGAGATACCATCTTGTTATATCATATTATGATTGTTTTGAGAAAGTGTTGTCATCAGAGATTTATTATTATGGCTTGCTAGTTGATTATGCTATTGATATGGGTAATCATGAGACTTGAGAATTATTGCACATGTCGTTAGTTATAATCTTTGCTGAAAACTTGAAAGCTGGCTTGACATATTTACAACAACAAGAGCAAACAGAGTTTGTAAAAGTTTTTCTTTATTTCTTTCAGTTTGTCAACTGAATTGCTTGAGGACAAGCAAGGTTTAAGCTTGGGGGAGTTGATACGTCTCCGTCGTATCTACTTTTCCAAACACTTTTGCCCTTGTTTTGGACTATAACTTGTATGATTTGAATGGAACTAACCCGGACTGATGATGTTTTCAGCAGAATTGCCATGATGTTGTTTTATGTGCAGAAAAAAAAAGTTCTCAGAATGACCTGAAACTCCACGGAATATCTTACAATAAATAATAAAAAATCCTCGCCAAAAATGAAGACCAAGGGGCCCACACCCTGTCCACGAGGGTGGGGGGCGCCCCCCCACCTAGGGCGCGCCCCCCTACCTCGTGGGCCCCCTGGAGACCTTCTGACTCCAACTCCAACTCTATATATTTGCTTTCAGGTAGAAAAAATAGAAGAGAAGAAATCATCACGTTTTACGATACGGAACCACCGCCAAGCCCTAAAGCCTCTCGGGAGGGCTGATCTGGAGTCTGTTCGGGGCTCCGGAGAGGGGGATTCGTCGCCGTCGTCATCATCAACCATCCTCCATCACCAATTTCATGATGCTCACCGCCGTGCGTGAGTAATTCCATCGTAGGCTTGCTGGACGGTGATGGGTTGGATGAGATTTATCATGTAATCGAGTTAGTTTTGTTAGGGTTTGATCCCTAGTATCCACTATGTTCTGAGATTGATGTCGCTATGACTTTGCTATGCTTAATGCTTGTCACTAGGGCCTGAGTGCCATGATTTCAGATCTGAACCTATTATCTTTTCATCAATATATGAGAGTTCTTGATCCTATCTTGCAAGTCTATAGTCACTTATTATGTGTTATGATCCGTTAACCCCGAAGTGACAATAATCGGGATACTTACCGGTGATGACCGTAGTTTGAGGAGTTCATGGATTCACTATGTGTTAATGCTTTGTTCCGGTACTCTATTAAAAGGAGGCCTTAATATCCCTTAATATCCCTTAGTTTCAGTAAGGACCCCGGTACTCTATGTCATGCAAGTTCTTTTCCATAAGCACGTATGACTATATTCGGAATACATGCCTACATTACATTGATGAATTGGAGCTAGTTCTGTGTCACCCTATGTTATGACTGTTACATGATGAACCGCATCTGGCATAATTATGCATCACTGATCCGATGCCTACGAGCTTTCCATATACTGGTTTACGCTTATTTACTTTCTCGTTGGTATTGTTACAATCACTACAAAATAGCAAAAATATTACTTTGCTTTCATTACTCTTTTGTTACCGTTACCACCACTATCATATTACTTTGTTACTAAACACTTTGCTGCAGATACTAAGTTTCCAGGTGTGGTTGAATTGACAACTCAGCTGCTAATACTTGAGAATATTCTTTGGCTCCCCTTGTGTCGAATCAATAAATTTGGGTTGAATACTCTACCCTCGAAAGTTGTTGCGATCCCCTATACTTGTGGGTTATCATACCTCGCCAGAAAGAACACCCCACAGAAGAAGGTCACACATATGAATGCGCATGAAGCCCACAAACTAAGCATAGTTGGTGCCATCAAAGATCACTGAACACCTACGAACAGTGACATAGCCCGAAGAAGACATAAGGAGGTCTTCTTTTGCTTTCTCTGTTCAGTCTCCTCTCTTTTTTTTTGAGTGAACTCACGCAAGATACCCGATTTGGATCGGGCTGGAGGGCGAGCGAGGCAGCCCCGCTCGATCTGAATAAGGGGCGCGGGGCGGGCGACCTGGCCTTGCTCGAACTGAAGCAGGAGCGATCGAGTGGGTGGCTACGCTCGATCTGAAGCACGTAGACGAGGGCAGGATGACACGGGGGCGCGGGGGCGGGCGGCCTGACGCAGGCAACCGAGGGCAGTGGTGGCCGGTTAGCGGTGGACGGGACGGTGACGCTGGCGGCCAGGCAATCCAGGTGCGTGGAGGGCAACCGGATCCAGAGGCGGGGTCGGCCGGCCGGAGGATGGAGAAGAGGGGTTCGGTGGTGAAGAAGAAGGAATGAGAGGGGCCGGAGGAAGAGGTGAAACATGAGGCACATAGCAGGGTGAACCGGGAAGGAGAAGAAAAGAAATATCGTCCATAGAGAAGCTCCAGGAAGAAAGACATGGATAGTAAGAGCGAGACTTGTCAAAGGTTACATCACACGAGATGCGCAAGCAACGACCAACAGGATCCCAACAACGATAGTCATTGTGCTCATCACTGTAGCCAAGGGAAACACACTCAACCGACTAAGCAGTCAGTTTGGTGCGCTCTCGTAGGGCAAGAAGGACATAGCACACAGATCCAAACATACGAAGGGCTGAGTAGTCAGGAGAGCAACCAGTGAGACACTCCATAGGAATACCACCCTGCAAGGCAGTCGATGGCTGAATGTTTATGAGATAGGTGGATGCAGAAACAGCTTTAGCCCAAAAGTGGGGTGGAAGGGAGGCGGCAATCATCAGCGCACGAGCCGTCTCAAGCAGATGATGATGCTTACGTTCTGCAACTCCATTCTGAGCATGAGCACCAGGACAGGAGAACTGGGCAAGGGTACCCTGTTCTGTGAGGAAACCACGCAACAGCTGGGAGATATACTCTCTAGCGGAGTCAGCACGAAAAGTACGAATAGGCGTGGAGAACTGGGTGTGAACCATGGCAGCAAAATGTTTGTATATAGAGAGAACCCCGCTATGAGATTTCATGAAATAGAGCTAAGTGCAGTGAGAGAAATCGTCAATAAACAAAACATAGTAGCGATTACCTCCTTTCAAATCAAAGGGAACAGGACCCAGACATCAGAATGAACCAAGTCAAAAGGACGCTGAGATATCGACTGACTGGTAGGATAAGGTAACTGGGTCTGTTTGCCAAGTCTACAACCATTACAATGTAAGGAGACATCTCCAGATACATACCCTAAGAGGACCTGACGCACTAATGAGGACAAGCGAGAGCCACAGATGTGACCAAGGCGAAGATGCCACTGCTGGAAGTACGCAGACGAAGAGGCAGCAAGAGCATAAGAGCTGACTGGAGTGGTGGCAGAAGAGGGAACACAAAGCCAGTCAACCTCCCAAAGGCCCTCGGACTCACGGCGCCAGGGGCCAGCACCAACCAAAACCTTGGTGCGAAGAACCTGAATGGAACAAGAGTCGGTATCAAAAATGATGCGACAACCAGAATCAGTAAGTTGGGCAGCAAAAAAAAGATTCATGGTAAGGCGAGGAACATGTGAAACGCTAGGAACAGAAAAGGATGGAGTGGAGAGAATGCCACGACTAGCAACAGGAAGAGATGTGCCATCGGCAGTAAGAACATTAATAGGAGAATCAAGAGGGCAAAGGGAAGACAATGCTGAAGAATCAGAGGACATATGAAAAGAAGCTCCAGAGTCCAGTACCCATGAAGATGTACCTGACGGTGTAGATGCCGGCGGTGATGAAGTGGTAAAAGTAGTCACAGCAGTAGCAGAACCAGTCGACGAGGATCCAGAGGAAGTAGACGCTTGAGGAGTACAATGTCCTGGTCAGTGAGTGACGGAGTCGAGGAAGACACTGGAGTCCCATTGGGAGAGGAGCGCCTCTGGTTTCGCTGCTTCTGGTGACAATCAGACTCTGGGTGACCTGGCCTGGAGCAGTAGTCACAGAAGGTGTCACGACGCGATTGGCCCCTCTCAACATAGGGAGGGCGACTCACACTAGTAGAAAACAGGGCTTTGGTCCAGGCCGGGTCAACCCGTTAGTCCTGGTTCAGTCCAGAACCGGGACCAATTGGGGCATTGGTCCCGGTTCATGAGCCGAGGTGGTCGGCCGGGCCACGTGGGCCATTGGTCCCGGTTCATCTGGACCTTTTGGTCCCGGTTGGTGGGATGAACCGGGACCAATGGGCCTCGCTCCTGACCCCCCACCATTGGTCCCTGTTGGTGGCTTGAACCGGGACCAAAGGCTCCCCTTTAGTCCCGGTTCATGCCACCAACCGGGACCAATGAAGTTCCTATATATACCCCCTCGCGTAAGAGCAGAGCACACTGCTCTGTTTTTTTCTGGCCGAGGGGGAGAGGGCTTGGTGGTGCTCTAGCTCACCTCCTATGCACACAAGGTGTTCGATGGAATGCCCGAGCCACACTACTTAAGCTTTCTCCTCTCCAAGCTCGACCTCCAAGCTCCATTTTCCATAATATTTGTCTAGGTTTAGCGGTCTGTCACGCCCCGTCCCCGTCTTCACCGCCGTCGATCACCCGCACTGAGCTCATCACCGGCACCACCGTGGTGAGCCTCTTGTTCTTATCTTCTTTCTGAAAGGAAAAATATTCTTACTTGTATGTTTACATAGATACTTGTATTATTTTCTTACTTTTATTATTGCATCTTATATACTGCGATGGTTTTGGTATCCGCCCCCGTCGGCCCTCGTCCTATCTATGATTCGGATGTGGTATATATATTATCTTTATAACTATTGGTTCATTTATTGTTTATGAAAATTATGCCGACCAACGTGACATAGATTTTATTTATGTAGGATGTATGTGAATCGGAAATGCCAACCGACTCTATTGTCGAGAGGTTAAATTTAGTTGAAGAAGAAAACAATTTGTTGAAGGAAAAAAAATAAAAAAATTGAGTAGGAGAAGATGATATTGGAGTTGCATGTTGCGGATGTCGTCGATGATCACAAGATCAAGATGGATGCAATGCACTTGAAGATTAGAAAGATTAGAAAATATGCCATTCATACCGAGGCTTGGTATCATTATGCCGTTGGATCAATTGTTACCTTGGTTGCGATTATGATCGCATTTGTTTTCGCATTGAAACGTTTTACATAGTTTCAATGTATGGTTTAATTAATTAGATGCTCTGGAGAGCTATATGTTGTTAGATGAGAACTATGTATGCACTTTGGTTTTAATGTGATGGTGAACTTCTATTAATTTGGACACTTAATTATATATAATGCATGCAGATGAACTGGCAATGGATGTACGGTGACAGACACACCTGCGAGTACATTAAGGGCGTGCATGAGTTTCTCGATGCGGCTGAGGCAAACAAGCAGAATGGTTTTATGTGTTGTCCATGCACTGAATGTGGGAATACGAGGTCTTACTCTAACCGGAAAATCCTTCACTCCCACCTGCTTTACAAGGGTTTCATTCCACACTATAATGTTTGGACAAGGCACGGAGAAATAGGGGTTATGATGGAAGACGACGAAGAAGAAGAGTATGATGACAACTATGTGCCCCCTGAATACGGTGATGCTGCAACGGGGGGAGCTGGTGAAGATCATGAGGAACCAGACGATGTGCCCAATGATGCTGCAACGGGTGAAGCTGCTGAAGATCGAGAGGAACCAGACGATGTGCCCAATGATGACGATCTCCGCCGGGTCATTGTCGATGCAAGGACGCAATGCGAAAGTCAAAAGGAGAAGCTGAAGTTCGATCGCATGTTAGAGGATCACAAAAAAGGGTTGTACCCCAATTGCGAAGATGGCAACACAAAGCTCGGTACCGTACTGGAATTGCTGCAGTGGAAGGCAGAGAATGTTGTGGCTGACAAAGGATTTGAGAAGCTACTGAAAATATTGAAGAAGAAGCTTCCAAAGGATAACGAATTGCCCGACAGTACATACGCAGGAAAGAAGGTCGTATGCCCTCTAGGATTGGAGGTGGAGAAGATACATGCATGCCCTAATGACTGCATCCTCTACCGCGGTGCCTACAAGGATCTGAACGCATGCCCGGTATGCGGTGCATTGCGGTATAAGATCAGACGAGATGACCCTGGTGACGTTGATGGCGAGCCCCCCAGGAAGAGGGTTCCTGCGAAGGTGATGTGGTATGCTCCTATAATACCACGGTTGAAACGTCTGTTCAGAAACGAAGAGCATGCCAAGTTGATGCGATGGCATAGTGAGAACCGAAAGAAAGATGGGAAGTTGAGAGCACCCGCTGACGGGTCGCAGTGGAGAAAAATCGAGAGAAAGTACTGGGATGAGTTTGCAAAGGACCCAAGGAATGTATAGTTTGCTTTAAGCGCGGATGGCATTAATCCTTTCAGGGAGCAGAGCAGCAATCACAGCACCTGGCCCGTGACTCTATGTATGTATAACCTTCCTCCTTGGATGTGCATGAAGCGGAAGTTCATTATGATGCCAGTTCTCATCCAAGGCCCTAAGCAACCCGGCAACGACATTGATGTGTACCTAAGGCCATTAGTTGAAGAACTTTTATAGCTATGGAATGGAAACGGTGTACGTACGTGGGATGAGCACAGACAGGAGGAATTTAACCTTAAGGCGTTGCTGTTCGTGACCATCAACAATTGGCCCGCTCTCAGTAACCTTTCAGGACAGACAAACAAAGGATACCACGCATGCACGCACTGTTTAGATGACACTGAAAGTATATACCTGGACAAATGCAGGTAGAATGTGTACCCGGGCCATCGTCGATTTCTTCCGACCAACCATCAATGTCGAAAGAAAGGCAAGCATTTCAAAGGCGAGGCAGATCACCAGAAGAAGCCCGCCATGCGTACCGTTGATCACGTACTTGCTATGGTCAATGATTTACACGTAATCTTTGGAAAGGGTACCAGTGGACTAGCTGTTCCGAATGACGCTGAGGGACATGCACCCATGTGGAAGAAGAAATCTATAATTTGGGACCTACACTACTGGAAAGACCTAGAGGTCCGCTCTTCAATCGACGTGATGCACGTGACGAAGAACCTTTGCGTGAACCTGCTAGGCTTCTTGGGCGTGTATGGGAAGACAAAAGATACACCTGAGGCACGGGAGGACCTGCAATGTTTGCACGAAAAAGACGGCATGCCTTCGAAGCAGTATAAAGGTCCTGCCAGCTACGCTCTTACGAAAGAAGAGAAAGAAATCTTCTTTGAATGCCTGCTCAGTATGAAGGTCACGACTGGCTTCTCGTCGAATATAAAGGGAATAATAAATATGCCAGAGAAGAAGTTTCAGAACCTAAAGTCTCATGACTGCCACGTGATTATGACACAATTGCTTCCGGTTGCATTGAGGGGGCTTCTACCGGAAAACGTCTGATTAGCCATTGTGAAGCTATGTGCATTCCTCAATGCAATCTCTCAGAAGGTGATCGATCCAGAAATCGTACCAAGGCTAAGGAGTGATGTGGCGCAATGTCTTGTCAGTTTCGAGCTGGTGTTCCCACCATCCTTCTTCAATACCATGACGCACGTCCTAGTTCATCTAGTCGACGAGATTGTCATCTTGGGGCCCGTATTTCTACACAATATGTTCCCCTTTGAAAGGTTCATGGGAGTCCTAAAGAAATATGTCTATAACCGCGCTAGGCCAGAAGGAAGCATCTCCATGGGCCATCAAACAGAGGATGTTATCGGGTTTTGTGTTGACTTCATTCCTGGCCTTAAGAAGATAGGTCTCCCTAAATCGCAGTATGAGGGGAGACTTACTGGAAAAGGCACTCTTGGAAGAGACTCAATAATATGCAGGGATGGATATTCTTGGTCTCAAGCACACTACACAGTTCTACAGAACTCTACCTTGGTGATCCCGTATGTCAATGAACACAAGAACAGTCTGCGCTCCAAACACCCGGAGCAGTGCGACGATTGGATTACATGTGAACACATCAGGACTTTCAGCAGTTGGTTGGAAACACATCTCAGAGGTGACAACACTGTTTGTGATGAGTTGTACTTGTTGTCCAGGGGACCATCTTTGACTGTATTGACTTACAAAGGATACGAGATAAATGGGAATACATTTTACTCGATCGCCCAAGATCAAAAGAGCACCGACCAAAACAGTGGTGTCCGCTTTGATGCAGCAACCAAGAGCGGAAAGGACACATATTATGGTTACATAGTGGACATATGGGAACTTGACTACGGACCTGATTTTAAGGTCCCTTTGTTTAAGTGCAAATGGGTCAATCTGTCAGGCGGCGGGGTACAGGTAGACCCACAGTACGGAATGACAACAGTGGATCTGAAAAATCTTGGGTACACTGATGAACCGTTCGTCCTAGCCAATGATGTGGCACAGGTTATCTATGTGAAGGACATGTCTACCAAACCGAGAAAAATAAAAGGTAAGGAAGCGAATACATCATACGATGAGCCAAAGTGCCACATAGTTCTTTCAGGAAAAAGGGACATCCTGGGAGTGGACGGCAAGACAGACATGTCTAAAGATTATGAAAAGTTTCATCAAATTCCTCTCTTCAATGTCAAGGCTGACCCAAGCATCCTGATAAACGATAAAGATTATCCATGGTTACGGCGCAATAAGCAAATGACACAAGCGAAGAAAAAGTGAAGACTTTCTCCCGCAACTATTATGATGATACCATGCCAACTTTGTAACACACGAACATGCTACCATTGTTCGTTTTGTACATGCACATGCTATGTGGGTGAAATTATGATACCATGCCAACTTTCAACTTTTTCAGAGTTCATTTGAAATGCTTTAATGTCTTATGGTTCGGCCCTCGTAATACCATTATTCAAATTTTAACTATTCAAATTTGAAAACTAATGGCACTAACAGAAATTTTATAATTTTTTATAAAACTGATGGCACTAACAGAAAGTTTATAATTTTTCTGACCTAAAAGCAAAAGGAATTAAAAAATGCAAAAAACAAAAGAAAATAAATAATGCAAAAAACAAAAAAAGTGGAAAAAGTAAAGTTAATCACAAACTTGTGATTCAAACAATTTTCAAAGAATTCAAATTTGAACTATTCAAATTTGAAACCTAATGGCACTAACAGAAAGTTTATAATTTTTCTAAAACTAATGGCACTAACAGAATGTTTGTAATTTTGCTCCTCGCCCCTGCCCATGACCATTAGTCCCGGTTTGTGCCACAAACCGGGACTAAAGGGTTAGTCCTCGTTGCGGGCAGAGTTTAGTCCCACCTCGCCAACCGAAGGGGGCTCTCACCGGTTTATAAGACCTTCACTCTCTGCCTTGTTGAGCTCCTCTCAAAGTGAAAATAGATGCCCTAATAGAGAAAAGTTTAACCTAAACTCATAGTGAATTTCTCTGAAATACATAGAAATTTACTATGAATTTAGGTTGAATTTTCTCTATAAGCGCATCTATTCTCATTTTTTAGTAAGTTAATCACAAACTTGTGATTCACACAAATTTCAAAGAATTCAAATTTGAAAACTAATGGCACTAACAGAAAGTTTATAATTTTGCTAACCTAAAAGCAAACAGAATTAAAAATTAAAGCAAAAAACAAAAGAAAATAAATAATGCAGAAACAAAACAAAAAAACTGGAAAAAAATAGCAACAATAAGTATTTTGTTGTAAGTAGAAACAAAATAAAATAAATAAAGCAACAAAGAAAACAAAAAAACAAAAAAGTGTTTTCAAATTTGAAAACTAATGGCATTTTTCTAAAACTAAAAGCATAAAGAATTAAAAAATAAAGCAAAAAACAAAAGAAAATAAAATAAATAAAGCTACAAAAAAACAAAAAAATTCCACCTACTGGGCCCCCACGGCCTGTATACGACTAGAAACCCATCCAAGGGCTAGGATTCAGGCCCGCAGGAGGCCCAGTAAGCCCACAGGCATAGCAGTGACAATTAGGCTCGTAAGCCTGCAATGGAGAGAAGCTCGAGAGGGGTGCGGCAGTGGGGCTTATAAACCACTGCGCACCCCTCTCAACTAGCAAGGTGGGACTAAACTTTTGACGCCGCAGCCGCACAAGGCCTTTGGTGCCGGTTGGTGGCACCAACCAGGACTAAAGGGGGGCATTGGTCACGGTTTGTGCCACGAACCGTGACCAATGCTCCGTCTATATAAGCCACCCTTGTGAAAATTTTGGTTCAGTTCTTCAATCCAGCCCCGACGACGCCGCCAGGCATCCCGTGCTCGCCGTCGCCGCCCCGAGGTTGCCGTCATCGCCCGCTCCTCGTCGCCGCCACCGCCCGCGCCGCCCCCGAGCCCTTGCCGCCCTCGAGCCCGCGCTGCCCCGGAGCTCGCCGTCGTCCCCGAGCCCTCCTCCCTGAGCTCACGCCGCCCCTTGAGCTCGCCGTCGTCCCCAAGCCCGCGCCGCCCCGAGCCCGTGCCGCCCCCGA
>NC_041390.1:4414512-4415430 GCF_002162155.2 Triticum dicoccoides | reverse complement strand
ATAGCATTATTTCCATGTATATATGTATGTGGCTATGTATGTATAGATGGATAGCATTTTTTTCATGTGTGCATGTCATTGTCGATATACCCCCTCCTCGTTAACTTCGACAGGAGGGAGGGTCGATATAACCCTCCCCGATAACTTCGACATGAGGGGGGGTCGATATACCCCCTCCCTGATAACTTCGACATGAGGGGGGGTCGAGAACTAGTTTAGGGGGTCGAGGGTTGAGAACTAGTTTAGGGGGTCAAGGGTCGAGAACGTCGGACATTCATGAGAGAGGCGAGGAAGAAGGGGAAGAAGAGGGAGAAGAAGATGAGAGGAAGAAGAAGAAGTCTTCTCCTCTATTCTTTCTTCTCTTCTTTTTTCTTCTTCTTCCTATATGTATTAGTTTTTTTATATAGGTTGTTAATTAGTAGATATTAATTTTGTTCATATATGTATGGATGCATGTGATATGTATGTATGTATGTATGTATCGGGTATGTCGTTGTCGATATACCCCCTACCTGATAACTTCGACATGAGGGGGTCGAGAGGGGGTCTAAGGTCGCCGAGGGGTCGAGGGTCGTCGAACATGAGAGGAAGAAGAGGATAAAAAAAGAAGAGGAAGAAGAAAAAAAAAGAGGAGAAGAAAGAATAGAGGAGTTCTTCTCCTCTATTCTTTCTTCTCTTTTTTTTCTTCTTCCTCTTTTTTATCAGGAATGAGGGTCGTCGAGGGTCGCCGAGCGGTAGAGGAAACCCTAAATAGCAAGTATCGTTGGTGTGAGATACATGTGGCCGTCGGTGTCGGACAGTACATCCACGCCCCACAAGTGATGCGGGCTTCGACGCCCACGTCACTTGTGGGACGTGGATGTATTGTCCGACACCGACGGCCACATGTATCTCACACCCACGATACTTGCTATTTAG
>NC_041390.1:4394779-4414476 GCF_002162155.2 Triticum dicoccoides | reverse complement strand
GTCGTCGAGGGTCAGGGTCGCCGAGCGGTAGAGGAAACCCTAAATAGCAAGTATCGTCGGTGTGAGATACATGTGGCCGTTGGTGTCGGACAGTACATCCACGTCCCACAAGTGACGCGGGCTTCGACGCCCATGTCACTTGTGGGACGTGGATGTAGTGTCCGACACCGACGGCCACATGTATCTCATACCCACGATACTTGCTATTTAGGGTTTCCTCTACCGCTCGGTGACCCTCGTTCCCGATAAAAAAAGAGGAAGAAGAAGAAAAAAAGAGGAGAAGAAAGAATAGAGGAGTTCTTACTCCTCTATTCTTTCTTCTCCTCTTTTTTTTCTACTTCCTCTTCTTTTTTTATCCTTGAAGCGTTGTCGAGGCCACCCCAAACCCTAGAGAAGCAGCGTCGAGGCCACCCCAAACCCTAGAGAAGCAGCGTCGAGGCCACTAATTAATATTAGTTCTACGTTTGCCACTAATATATCCATTTGTCATGTTTGAATAATAATTGCCATGTTGTCAATATTTGTAGAAACTATGGACACCGCCCGAGACGAAGTACAAGAAGAGTTGTTGGGGGACATAATCGCACGAGGAAGTGATGCCGTCTGCTCGTTGTTTCTGAACGACACCGATGGTCTGGAAGCAGCTGGCTATGATTATGATGGCTCCGGTGACCTAATGCCGGTGCAAGAAGGAGACCGTGAGGACGGCTCTGGTGACCCAATGCCAGTGCAAGAAGGAGACCGTGATGACGTCTCCGGTGACCAAACCGAGTCCGGCCAAGTATATATATTAGTTAAGCTTGTGCTGACCAGCTAATTGATGCATTCATTGTTTTGGTATGTACACATATTAATTAAGTCTTTGTTCTTTTTTCTAGCCCTCCAGATCGAGCACAACTTCGGTAAAGAGGTGAGGCCCAAAGAAAAAGTTGAGCTCGGATGAAAAGTTTGAGATCATAGCAATCGCGCCCGACGGCCAACCGATTGAACCCCTCCGGACAAAGAGCGCATTTGTTGCTCAGTGCGGGGTTTTGGTTAGGGACAAGATCCCGATCAGCATCCAGCAATGGTTAAAGCCGGCTACAGAAGACCCTGAGGTGTCTTATGTCAATGATATGCAGAAAAATGATCTTTGGACTGAGCTGAAGTCAAATTTCACCCTACCGCTAGAGGATGATCCAGAGAAGCCAGTTAAAGAGCAATTAATCAAGTCTTTTGCTCTTAAGAGGATGGCAGAACTATTCAGGAGGTGGAAGAAAGAGCTGAATAAGTTTGTCGAAAATAAAGAGACACTAGAATTCAAGGGCAGATATGAGAAGATCAGAGTTGACTGGCCCGCATTTGTGGCCCACAAGACATCGGAAAAGAGTAAGAAGATGTCGGCGACAAACAAGCAAAATGCTGCGAAGAAGAAGCATCACCATCGCACGGGGTCAGGTGGCTACCTCGTAGCCCGGCCTAAGTGGTCCAAGACAGAGAATGATCTGGTTGATAAAGGGATCGAACCAGAGACAATTAACTGTCCAGACCGTTGGCGGACTTGGTTCTTCGGGGCTGGCGGAAACTTGGAGGAAAGTAGAAGTTGACGAGGTAACTGTACCTGCTCCCTTATTGGAAAGTAGTGCATCACAGAAACCTGTTTCTGTGAGACCTACACCAATTAGTGAGGAAGCTAATGATAATGATCATGAAACTTCAGAACAAGATACTACTGAACCTCGTAGATCAACAAGAGTAAGATCCGCGCCAGAGTGGTATGGTAATCCTGCTCTGTAAGTCATGCTACTAGATCATGATGAACCTACTAACTATGAAGAAGCGATGGTGAGCCCAGATTCCGCAAAATGGCTTGAAGCCATGAAATGTGAGATGGGATCCATGTATGAGAACAAAGTATGGACTTTGGTTGACTTGCCCAATGATCGGCAAGCAATTGAGAATAAATGGATCTTCAAGAAGAAGACTGACGCTGACGGTAATGTTACTGTCTACAAAGCTCGACTTGTCGCAAAAGGTTTTCGGCAAGTTCAAGGGATTGACTACGATCAGACCTTCTCACCCGTAGCGATGCTTAAGTCTGTCCGAATCATGTTAGCAATTGCCGCATTTTATGATTATGAAATTTGGCAAATGGATGTCAAAACCACATTCCTGAATGGATTTCTGCAAGAAGATTTGTATATGATGCAGCCGGATGGTTTTGTTGATCCAAAGGGAGCTAACAAAGTGTGCAAGCTCCAGCGATCCATTTATGGACTGGTGCAAGCCTCTCAGAGTTGGAATAAATGCTTTGACAGTGTGATCAAAGCATTTGGTTTTTTACAGACTTTTGGAGAAGCCTGTATTTACAAGAAAGTGAGTGGGAGCTCTGTAGCATTTCTGATATTATATGTAGATGACATATTGCTAATCAGAAATGATATAGAATTTCTGGATAGCATAAAAGGATACTTGAATAAGAGTTTTTCAATGAAAGACCTCGGTGAAGCTGCTTACATATTGGGCATTAAGATCTATAGAGATAGATCAAGACGCTTAATTGGACTTTCACAAAGCACATACCTTGACAAAGTTTTGAAGAAGTTCAAAATGGATCAAGCAAAGAAAGGATTCTTCCCTGTGTTACAAGGTGTGAAATTGAGTAAGACTCAATCCCCGACCAATGCAAAAGATAGAGAGAAAATGAAAGATGTTCCCTATGCTTCAGCCATAGGCTCTATAATGTATGCAATGCTGTGTACCAGACCTGATGTGTGTCTTGCTATAAGTCTAGCAGGGAGGTACCAAAGTAATCCAGGAGTGGATCACTGGACAGCGGTCAAGAACATCCTGAAATACCTAAAAAGGACTAAGGATATGTTTCTCATATATGGAGGTGACAAAGAGCTCATCGTAAAAGGTTACGATGATGCAAGCTTTGACACTGATCCGGACGATTCTAAATTGCAAACCGGATACGTGTTTACATTAAACGGTGGAGCTATCAGTTGGTGCAGTTCTAAACAAAGCGTTGTGGCGGGATCTACATGTGAAGCGGAGTACATAGCTGCTTCGGAAGCAGCAAACGAAGGAGTCTGGATGAAGGAGTTCATATCCGATATAGGTGTCATACCTAGTGCATCGGGTCTAATGAAAATCTTTTGTGACAATACTGGTGCAATTGCCTTGGCAAAGGAATCCAGATTTCACAAGAGAACCAAGCACATCAAGAGACGCTTCAATTCCATCCGGGATCTAGTCCAGGTGGGAGACATAGAGATTTGCAAGATACATACGGATCTGAATATAGCAGACCCGTTGACTAAGCCTCTTCCACGAGCAAAACATGATCAGCACCAAAGCTCCATGGGTGTTAGAATCATTACTGTGTAATATAGATTATTGACTCTGGTGCAAGTGGGAGACTGAAGGAAATATGCCCTAGAGGCAATAATAATGTTATTATTTTATTTCCGTATATCAAGATAAATGTTTATTATTCATGCTAGAATTGTATTATCTTGAAACATAATACTTGTGTGAATACATAGACAAACCAAACGTCACTAGTATGCCTCTACTTGACTAGCTCGTTGATCAAAGATGGTTATGTTTCCTAGCCATAGACATGTGTTGTCATTTGATTAATGGGATCACATCATTAGGAGAATGATGTGATTGTCATGACCCATTCCATTAGCTTAGCACCCGATCGTTTAGTATGTTGCTATTGCTTTCTTCATGACTTATACATGTTCCTATGACTATGAGATTATGCAACTCCCGTTTACCGGAGGAACACTTTGTGTGCTACCAAACGTCACAATGTAACTGGGTGATTATAAAGGAGCTCTACAGGTGTCTCCAAAGGTAAATGTTGGGTCGGCATATTTAGAGATTAGGATTTGTCACTCCGATTGTCGGAGAGGTATCTCTGGGCCCTCTCGGTAATGCACATCACATAAGCCTTGCAAGCATTGCAACTAATGAGTTAGTTGCGAGATGATGTATTATGAAACGAGTAAAGAGACTTGCCGGTTACGAGATTGAACTAGGTATTGAGATACCGACGATCGAATCTCGGGCAAGTAACATACCGATGACAAAGGGAACAAAGTATGTTGTTATGCGGTCTAACCGATAAAGATCTTCGTAGAATATGTAGGAGCCAATATGAGCATCCAGGTTCCGCTATTTGTTATTAACCGGAGACGTGTCTCGGTTATGTCTACATTGTTCTCGAACCCGTAGGGTCCGCACGCTTAAGGTTTCAATGACAGTTATATTATGAGTTTATGCTTTTTGATGTACCGAAGTTTGTTCGGAGTCCCGGATGTGATTGCGGACATGACGAGGAGTCTCAAAATGGTCGAGACATAAAGATTGATATATTGGAAGCCTATATTTGGATATCGGAAGTGTTCCGGGTGAAATTGGGATTTTACCGGAGTACCGGGAGGTTACCGGAACCCCCCGGGAGGTATATGGGCCTTTGTGGGCTTTAGTGGAAGAGAGGAGAGGTGGCCAGGGCTGGGCCGCGCGCCCCTCCCCCCTAGTCCGAATAGGACAAGGAGAGGGGGGCGGCGCCCCCCTTCCTTCTCTCTCTCCTCTTTCCCCCTTCCCGAATCCTATTCCAACTAGGAAAGGGGGGGAATCCTACTCCCAGTGGGAGTAGGACTCCTCCTGGCACGCCCTCCTCCTGGCCGGCCGCACCCCCCCTTGATCCTTTATATACGGGGGCAGGGGGCACCCCTAGACACACAAGTTGATCCACGTGATCATATTCTTAGCCGTGTGCGGTGCCCCCTTCCACCATAATCCTCGATAATATATATTGTAGCGGTGCTTAGGCGAAGCCCTGTGATGGTAGTACATCAAGATCGTCACCACGCCATCGTGATGATGGAACTCTTCCCCGACACTTTGCTGGATCGGAGTCCGGGGATCGTCATCGAGCTGAACGTGTGCTAGAACTCGGAGGTGCCGTAGTTTCGGTGCTTGATCGGTCGGGCCGTCAAGACGTACGACTACATCAACCGCGTTGTGCTAACAGTTCCGCTGTCGGTCTACAAGGGTACGTAGATCACACTCTCCCCTCTTGTTGCTATGCATCACCATGATCTTGCGTGTGCGTAGGAATTTTTTTGAAATTACTACGTTCACCAACACTTGTGCAATTCCTATGATATACCTGACATAAAGAGGGCAATACTTAAGGGTTGAACAGAATCAAAAGCTGGATTGGCACTTTGATCTGCGGAATACAACTGCTTTGACCCAATCCTGGATATGGATGAGGTACTGGAGTTTGTTTCTCCTAGTCATTTCGGAATGCAATGGCTTGACGGATCACATGAATAATAGGCATCGATAACACCAATGCACAACTACTCTTGACCAACAATTGATAGAGGATGGTCGGGATACAAATGAAGAAGAACCACTCAGGGAACATATAATTTTCTGAGTTATGGATGCATGGATTAGCATGTTATTTCTTCCGGATAACCCATGCAGAGAGGTAGGATTGGCAGAGTCATAATATAGAATGGGGAACTCATCAGGAGCACTCTGTCATGACCTTTTGGTTCAAAAGAACTCCTGCCAAGAATGGTCCATGATAATTGGAAGAAGGATGTACCACGAACCTCGAGGACTATCGCAAAGGTTACTAATATCCTAAAGGAACTAGCAACACTATCAAAATGAGATAAGTAGGGTGAATCTCGGGTTCAAGAACCCATGAATAGAATACCTACCACTACATGGCATCACGGAATGCTTCCGAGAATGGTGGCCAGAATCGTCACACCGGAACACAAAACATGGCTAGATTACTAGGTGACTCCCTAAAACACCTAGGGTCATAGTAATAGCTCCAACATATATGTCGAGGCAACAAAGTACCTCAACTCACCGACTAGTGTGGATAAACTGGCCTAAAGGAACGTCGGTAACGGAAGAAGGAATTTGCAAATGCATCAGACTACTTGGAAACCTGGAATGACTCGGACAGCATAACGGCTATAAATGCTCAAAAAGATTTGAGACATCCTGCAAAATGGTGGCATAACCACTCAACATCACAATACCAAGGTTCCGAGACCAATTATGAACACACGGGAGTACTGGCAACTGAACTGCGGCATGAATCCATCAATCCTATAAGTTAACGGGTTAGTAACACGTCATCCTGATAGATAGATGAGAAGGCCTAGTTTCTTAACCCCGTGGAAAAGAAGAGGTTGACTCAGATCAGAAGGGCATAAGGTAAAGGAGTAAAAAGAGCTTAACGTTCCCTTCCACAATCAATTCCCTTACATAACTAAAGCATTTCTAGACTCGACTTCGACCAGTTTGGCTTGGTAATCCTACAGGCAGTCAGGCTCTGATACCAACGCTGTCAGGACACCGATTCCAAGTCACATCGACCTAGCCGGTAACACCTCATATCACTTTACGGCCTCACGCACGGTAATCCCACGGGTGTCACCTTACCATGGTCCGGGAGCATTTGCGCCTTTTGACTAACGTATATGATAGTGTCGCTAGCATCCATATGACAGAGAACCCGGGCCGACATGGCTAGTCGTGAACCCAAAGCGGCACTAACCTATGTGGACAGGCATACATGAATCACATCGAGCATGTCGGTCAGTAGCGTGTGAATCCGGGCTATAGCACTGGGCTAACAGGACTCCGGGAACCCGGGCTGTAGCAGGCTAGGCAGGACTCCAGATGTCACCGCGTGACATTTCCCCGAAGGGACAGACACAGCAACGAAGTGAAACACATGCCGGCCAGTCAAGTGTCCTGAGCAGTAGTGCTGGGCTAGCAGGACCCCGGTGAACCGGGCTGTAGCAGACTACTATGGCTCATGGCGGCACTAGACTACATTTCCCCATAAGAGAGGCTGCCAAGGATAAACAACTAGATTGTTGGATCCCACACATACCAAGCATTTCAATTATACACACAATGTGCTCGATATGTGTAAATACAACATGGCATCACAACATAACTCTACGACTCAAAGTATTATTCCTTAGGCTCCGAGGAGCGAGATATTACAAACATGGGTCTCATGACCCAACAATCACAACATACAAATCAAGCACATGCGGAAGCTTAACATGTCTGAGTACAGACATCTACAAGTGGAAAAATGGCTAAGAAGCCTGACTATCTACCAGATCCTGCCGAGGGCACAAGATCGTAGCTGAGGTATCAAGCTAAACGTCGAATTCCACGCGGAACTACTAGCGAGACTGAAGCCTCTCTGTAAAACATAAATTAAGCAAACGTGAGTACAAAGGTACTCAGCAAGACTTACATCAGAACTAACTACATATGCATCGGTATCAACAAAGGGGGTGGTGGAGTTTAACTGCAGCAAGCCAGCTATGACTCAGTGGCTAACCTGAACTACGACTGCAAGCAACTCTTTTGGGGTGGCACACACGATTCCACATATTCACCATTCAATACACCACTATGGATCTGCTCCCGTCTCCCTACGAGAAGGCCATCCATAGCACTCACACTTATCTTGCGAGTTTTAGAGTATCCACTTTCACTTGTCTATGAACTATGCAAGGGGTCCAAGTTTCCATATCCGAGGAATCCGGCTATTGGAATAGATAATGATAACCCTGCAGGGGTGTACTTCTTCACACACGCTCCCACCACTTACCACCATATACACGTCATGTATCTCGGCAACCTTCAAGCGAAAGCCTGGCGAGGGTGTCGGCCACGGCCTACCTAAACACTTAAGTCTCTAGTCCAGGTTTATCGCCTATCCAGGTTCCATCCGCAGGGAGTCCGGCCGAGGTTTCCACATACGGCCCCGAACAAGGTGAACAGGGTTCCCGAGACACCAAACGGGCGCCCGGTACACCGTGCCACGGTGTATCTACCGCAACATAGCCCATCCCTAGGGTCAGCGCTACACACGGCCGCCAACACATAACCTACAAACACCAGAAACTAGTTGCAACTCCTGGACAGAGTACTAGGGTGATTAAGAAGCCGAGAGGGTCAATTAAGGATCCCAATGAGTGGTAGTAGTTGTTCATGGATCACAGACACAGAACTCAGTTCCTGAGGACGGTTTCAATGAGACAACCCACCATGTACTCCTACATGGCCTCTCACCGCTACCTTTACCAAAATGTGTTCACACACTTAGCTCACACACAGTAGGACATGTTCACACACCTCCGATTCATTCCCGATGAATCAGACCTGACACAACTCTATGCAATAGCAGGCATGACAAACAAGCATGAACGAGTAGGCACATCAGGGCTCAAACAACTCCTACTCATGCTAGTGGGTTTCATCTATTTACTGTGGCTATGACAGGTCATGCAGAGGAAAGGGGTTCAACTACCGCAACATGTAACAGTTGAATCGTTGTTGTCCTAATGTAGTAAAAGAGAGCAGGAGTGAGAGAGTGGGATTGTATCGGAATGAACAAGGGGTTTTTTGCTTGCATGTCACTTCTGAAGATAACATTGAGTCTTCATCAGTGTCAACGATCACAACGTCGGAGCAGCGTCTACAAAGAGGGGACATTTACCGACAAACAAGGAAGAACACAATCAACGCGATGCAACAATATGATGCATGATCATGACATGGCAATATGCTGTCGATTGAGCTAATGCAACTAGCAACAAGTTAAATGCAGTTGGTTTGAACACTAGGTTCAAATTCAAACTATGAATTCAAATAGTGCATTATCATGTTTTGTACTAGACAGTGAGGTTAAGTTGTTCAAACATGCGTGAAAATTCCATATTCAGATTCCTTAGATTTTTCTGATCATTTTTCATATATAATTTATTTCATTTGGAGTTACGGTTGAATTTCTATGAATTTTAGAAGTTTATACTAATTTCTGGAATTTTCTGAATTATTTTTAATCCAGAAAATGATTAACTATGTCAGCAATGCGTAAGCATGACGTCAACGGGTCAACAGGGTCGCCCAGAGTCAAACCTGACGGCTGGGACCCACTAGTCAGTCTCACAGAGCTGGCTAGTGTGGCTGACATGTGGGCCTGGTCAACGGCCACATCAGCCGGGTCAATGATGACGCGTGGGGCCACTGGATTAATCTAAAATAAACAGGGAATAAACCCAGGGTTAATTTGGGCACAGGGCCCATATGTCAGTGAGAGAGGGGGTTAATTAGCAGGGTAATTAGTCCCTAACGACGGTGCCATGTCAGCACGCCGGAGTTGAACATCAGCGAGCACGCGAACGCGTCGACGATGCTCTGGAACGCGCTACGGGCGGCGGTTGGACGTGGTGCAGGCACCGCGAGGAAGCCCTCGCTCGCCCGCATCCAGGGGTGCTCGCAGCTGAGCGCAGGGAGGCCGGGGTCGACGGCGGCGACCACTTGGGCGGCGGCCGGAGTTCGGGTGGTGGTGGGTTTGGCACTACGGCTTGCGTTCGAGAAAAGTAGCAGGCTAGAGAGGCACTAGGCGTTGCTACGAGCGCAGCGGCGCACACACAAGACCAATTGGTCACCGGAGCCACGTCGGCGACGAGGCCAGGCGGCAGCGCGATTCAGTCGGCAAGGGGGCGACGGCTACGGGGCATAATCGAGCTCGGGAGGAGGCGGTTAGACGCAGGAGCTCACAGCGCTTCGGACGGAAGGCTCGAGGGGCTCGGGGAAGGCCTGCAGACGGCGGAGCGGCGATGGCGTTAGTCGAAGCCCGAGGAGGAAGATGAAGCCGATGCCGGCGATGCAGCGCGTATGGGCTCGAGCGCGTCAGCTTGGAGACGCGGGCGTTGCAGTGAAGCTTCTGGATGCGTCGAGGGGGCAAGGGGATGGCAGTGGGCACAGCAATGGCGAGCGGCGGCGGCTGCGCTCGGGTGGGTGCGCGCGAGAGGGACAGGGGAGGGGATGAGCACGGGAGGGAGGGGTGATAGGGCCTGGGGGTGCGTGGCCGTCTCCGTGGCGCTGGGAGAGAGCCTCAGGGGCGTGAGGTAGGCAGGGAGGAGGTGGCGGCCTCAGCGCGCGCCGTGCCCGCCTTCGCCTCTGCCTACTGGCAGAGGTTGAAGACGACTGGCACAAGCCAGCTGGGCTGGGCCGGCTGGAGGAGCTGGGCCACTACAGTAACAGGACAGGTGGGCTTTGCCAGGTAGGTTCCTCTCTTTCTAATTCTGTTTCTGTTTTCTATTTATGTTATTTTGTTTTGATTTATTTTATAACCCAAATCATTTTAATAAATCCTGAAAATAATTGTGGGCATTAAATGAATTATTACAGAGGCCCTTAACTATTTTCAGAATTATTGGAGCATTTTAAAAATATTAGTAGTATTTAAATGCCCCAATTCAAATACAATATGGGTTATTCAAAAATCCAGAATGGCCTAAAAATATGTGCATCATTTTTGGTAGAGGTTTTCACCTTTATCAAAAATAATGAACTTTTCTAAAGGGCATTCTGGGTTCATTGAAATTATTTTTATTTTGATCCTAATTGCATTTCATTTAGTGCTAAGGCTTGTCATCCCCAAGTCAAATTTCAAACAAATATAGACATGATGCATGGATGCTTATGATACTAATTGCAATCAAATTCTAGGGTTGTGACAATTAACTTAGGTGAATTTAGTTAATTAACTTAGATGCTTTTTAGTTAGGGAAGTAGGTTAGGTAACTAATTAAGTAGATGCTAATTTAGGGCAGTGGTGTTTAGTTTATAGAAAAAATTCAATATAGTTTTTTACTATTTTTAGTAAGTGTTTAATAGAATTAGTTAGAAAATTAATAGAACTAGTTAAAGTAGTTTATTTTTAGTAAGAAAATTTAGGTATATGAGATTTGATGATCTAATTAAAATTTTACTATAGAACTGGTTTATTTTTATTAAGAAAATTAATAGAACTAGTTTATTTTTTAGTTAAACCAATTATTCCCGCATCGACGTCGACGATGCCTATCCCACATCCTCGTAATCGACTCGGCGGTTGAGGCCTGGGCTTGGTGAGGAGCCATGTCCGGGACTGGGCTCCGTCGGGTTGGTACTGGGAGGTGCTACCTTTCGGGGGGCGTAGCTTGGTGAGGAGCCAGTCCGTCGTTGACCCGAACCTTCTTTGGTGGCGGTCGGGTGGGCCGGTGATGGTGCGGAGGCTTGAGGACCCCGTGGAGGTGGTACGTCACCGTGTCAGCGAGGAGGCCGAGGACGTCCGTCGCTACATGGTTGCGTTGGAGGGCAGGTTCTCCAATACCTGGGAGGTTCTTTGGGGATCTCACTGGAGCTATGATCCTGTGATGGTTCCTTCTCTTTGGGTGTCCACTGCCCGCGCCGATACCCGTCGTTCGCTACGGTTTTAGTTGTATTAGTGATGTTATATGTATGATACTATTCGAGATCTATTAGTGATAATATTCGACGATGTACGGACGAAAGAGATGGTTTAGTTTTGCTTATTGAATGAATGTTAATTTCAATACTAATTTATTTTACGATTTGGTTTTGCTTATTGAATGCTCAAATTGGAAAACTACTCCATGAAGTTTGAATGCTCATATGATGTAGATATAAACCAAGGTTGGAAAAAGCGCTAGGCATAAGCGAGGCGGTTGGCCTTTGCCTAGCGCACTAGGCGTGGCCTAGGCAGTCATATAATTTTGACTATTAGGACATGTTTGCGGTATTATATACACATATGCATAATTTATAGTGTGTAAGTTAGTAAACTAACATCTAATGTCCATTGGAATATGTCCCGTTTGGGTTATCATCAAAATATGGCATGATTTCTTGCCTGACTGGAAAATTTATTGCTTTCACTGCCTAGGCTTCTGCCTTTGCGCTTGGCGATGCGTTTGGTTATGGCCTAGCACCTAGGCGTGCCTAAGCGCCACCTAGGCACTTCTTTTTCCAACACTGATATAAACATGTATATCTTGTGTTGCTCAAAAGGATATGTGCTTGCCAAGTGGCTGACCATGTTTACAGGTTACACCTCCTATAGTGGCCTATGTTTTGCCGGAGTGTTGATTAATTTCCGTTCCGGAAAATTTCAGGCGCTCGATATGTCCTTTTTTAGCAAAGGTCATGCCGGATTTTTCCATGAATTCTGGCATGACTTGTGCTAGAATATGTAGGAAATATCAAGTGGCCTGGATTTTCTCGAAAAATAATTAAACGACATTTTGGGTTGACTTTAAGTCTGTCGAGGCTCCATCACCGAAGGTCGAAAAATCAATGAGGGAGTGTATCCACCATATATGAGAGAGGACGAAGAAGCCCGACTGTTGTCGTGGGGGTCGTTTTTCCTTCTTATCCTTGTGCTAGACCTTTGTTATGCACTAGGGAAAGGAGGAATAACGACCATCACCGACGGTCGAAAAATCTATGAGTGTATCCACCATATATGAGAGAGGATGAAGAATCCCCACTGTTGTTGTGGGGGTCGTTTCTCATTCTTCTCCTTGTGCTAGACCTTTGTTATGCACTAGGGGAAGGAGGGGTAATGACCATCACCGACGGTCGCAAATGTCAGAGAGGAATCAGTGAGGGAGAGTCTCCACCATATAGACTCGGCAGACCGATAGTCAACCCGTGATGAATAATAATGATCTAATTTATTTTTTATAGTACATATATTGAATCGTACAAGTTTAATCTTTGAATTATGAACGTAGGAAATGCCATCCTCGGACCATGAAAGTCTCCCAGGGGAGTGCAGCTGGTTCAACGACGACCGAGGTCTGTGCGATAGGTCTCACATGGACGAAGATCGGCGCTTCGGCATTAAGCTCCAGGAGACTTTCGTTGTTGAAATGGTACGCAACGACGAAAAGTGTTTTTTTCGTAATTAAGCATGACTTCAACTATTTCAACATGTAATTTTCATATTTTACAATTCGAGTAGCTTATCCCATGCCATGCAAGACACTTTGTCTTGGAGAGGATGGGTTTTGAAAACCATGAAAATTTCGAAACAAAGAAAATTCACCTAAGGACCCATCATGATATGGATTTTGAAGTAAATCTATATAATTCTGAGAGCATAACCCATTTTGGTTGCAAAAATTGGGAAGCACTTTGCAAGATGCATGATTTTTATGAGGGTATGCTTGTCACCATGGATCTTGGTGATCCTGACATCGACCAAGACAATATGGACATTTGGGTCCTTGTTGATATGCTTCCAATTCTACCTCTATGTGAGTTTCTCAAACATAGTTATTAACTAATTTATATTGTTAATTTCAAAATAGTTGATAGCTTATTTCCATTGACAGCTTATTTTCATTGTTCATACAATGTGCGGAACATGGTAGACAGAACCTACTACACCGATGGATCTGAGTTAACTTATTAGGAGAAAAATCATCTGGTCGCATCTTGTACTCATCTTGAGAATTACAATATCTATTATAAAAATCCTCCACATTATGGTCAATACGTGCCACTAGTGCACATGTTGAACTATGGTAACATCCATGGAGATGCCATGGTAAGATTCTTTTAGTATTACGACATCCGTGCATCTTTTGCATAAATTCTTTTATAACTTAACTACATTGCTAACTACGAAGTTATTATTATGTTTTTCAACAAAAAATCCCGAATGATTGTGTGCCTCATCTGATGTATCAGAATGGTCACCTTGATGTTTTGAACATACGGCCAGGTCATTGTACGAATCTCACTTGTATATATCGGATTTCTAAAAGAAGTGGAGACATGAAAACTCAAAGAATGGAAAACATATGGACAGTCGTAAGGAGGTACTTGGAAGCAACATTGTGCGAAAGGCAAGAATTGAAGACAGGATAATCTCCATTCTCCATAATGGAGAGTCAGGGCCTATCTTGTTTTATGCTATTTTACCTAAGAGAAGGTAGTAGGTCCTAGTTAATAATACTCATGATCATGTGCTAAGAACAACTAAGTAGGATTGGTTAGATGACTATGATGATGATGTGGTATCGAGTAGAAGTTGTATGATCGATGATGATGAGTATGACTTGTTATTATGATACCAATGATGGGTTATTTATTATTATGATTGATGATGCATGATGCTAAGTTGTTATATGAGCATGATTACTTATTATATATAACAATGGGTGAAATGAACCTGGATTAGATTCAAGTGAAGCCAACATGTGGTCCACATCGAAAGTACAACTAATCCAAACTAGATAAAGTTTGGATTAGAGTAGTACTTTCGACATGCACCACATGTTGCCTCCACTTGAATCTGCTCCACGTTCATTTCACCCACTGTTATATATAATAAGTAATCATGGTCATAAAATCATATGATGAAAGTACTATACATAAAACCACATAATGAAAATAAGCTATATTTTTTAAAATACAAGAAAATTTAGCAGCGGTGCTTTTTAGAACAAGCGCTACTGCTACTTGTAAGTAGCAGTAGCGCTGTCCAAAGGAAAGCGCTACTGCTAACTAGGTATAGAAGTAGCGCTCCCTTTCCAGCGCTACTACTACTAGTTAGCTGTAGCGCCTTAGTGGTAGCGCTGGACCCAGCGCTACTACTATGCATATTTCAAGCACTACTACTAGGGTTTTCCCTAGTAGTGTAGTCTCACATCAACTAGGCGTATCAACGGGCTATGGAGATGCCCATCAATAGATATCAATGTGAGTGAGTAGGGATTGCCATGTAACGGATGCACTAGAGCTATAAGTTTATGAAAGCTCAAAAAGAAACTAATTGGGTGTGCATCCAACTTGCTTGCTCATGAAGACCTAGGGCACTTTGAGGAAGCCCATCATTGGAATATACAAGACAATTTCTATAATGAAAAATTCCCACTAGTATATGAAAATGATAACATAGGAGACTCTCTATCATGAAGATCATGGTGCTACTTTGAAGCACAAGTGTGGTAAAAGGATAGTAGCATTGCCCCTTCTCTCTTTTCACTCATTTTTTGTTTTTGTTTTTTGGGTCTTCTCTCTTTTTTTGGCCTTTCCTCTCTTTTTTCCTCACATGCGACAATGATCTAATAATGAAGGTCATCACACTTGTATTTACTTTACAACTCAAGAATTACAACTCGATACTTAGAACAAAATATGACTCTATATGAATGCCTTCGGCGGTGTACCAGGATGTGCAATGAATCAAGGGTGACATGTATGAAAGAATTATGAACGGTGGATTTTCCACAAATACGATGTCAACTACATGATCATGCAAAGCAATATGACAATGATGAAGTGTGTCATAATAAACAGAACGGTGGAAAGTTGCATGGCAATATATCTCGGAATGGCTATGGAAATGCCATAATAGGTAGGTATGATGGTTGTTTTGAGGAAGGTATATGGTGGGTTTATGGTACCGGTGAAAGTTGCGCCGTACTAGAGAGGCTAGCAATGGCGGAAGGCTGAGAGTGTGTATAATCCATGGACTCAACATTAGTCATAAAGAACTCGCATACTTATTGCAAAAATCTATTAGTTATCAAAATGAAGTACTGCTCGCATGCTCCTAGGGGGATAGACTTGTAGGAAAAGACCATCGCTCGTCCCCGACCGCCACTCATAAGGAAGACAATCAAAAAATATATCATGCTCCAACTTCGTTACATAACTGTTCACTATACGTGCATGCTACGGGACTCACAAACCTTAACACAATGCAATTATTTCTCAAATTCACAACTACTCACTATCATGACACTAATATCGCCATCTTCATATCTCAAAACAATCATAAGGAATCAAACTTCTCATAGTATTTAATGCACTTTATATGAAAGTTTTTAGTATATCCCTCTTGGATGCCTATCATATTAGGACTAAATTTATAACCAAAGCAAATTACCATGCTGTTCTAAAAGACTCTCAAAATAATATAAGTGAAGCATGAGAGTTCAACAATTTCTTCAAAATAAAAGTACTGCCGTGCTCTAAAAAGATATAAGTGAAGCACTAGAGCAAATGACAAACTACTCCAAAAGATATAAGTGAAGATCAATGAGTAGTCGAATAGTTATGTAACTATGTGAAGACTCCTTCTCATAAATAAAATTTCAGATCTTAAGTACTTTATTCAAACAGCAAGCAAAACAAAATAGAATAAAATGACGCTCCAAGCAAAACACATATCATCTGGTGAATAAAAATATAGCTCCAAGTAAGGTTACCGATGGATTGAAGACGAAAGAGGGGATGCCATCCGGCGCACCCCCATGCTTAGGCTCTTGGTTGTCCTTGAATATTACCTTGGGGTTCCTTGGTCGTCCGCAAGCTTAGGCTCTTGCCACTCCTTATTCCGTAGTCCATCGAAACTTCACCCAAAACTTGAAAACTTGACAACACAAAACTCAACAGAAAATCTCGTAAGCTCCATCAGTATAAGAAAATAAATCACCGCTTTTGGTACTATTGTGAACTCATTATTTATTTATATTGGTGTAATATCTATTGTATTCCAACTTCTCTATGGTTCATACCCTCCTATACTAGCCATAGATGCATCAAAATAAGCAAATAACACATGAAAAACATAATCTGTCAAAAAACAGAATAGTCTGTAGCAATCTGGATATTTCGAATACTTATGTAACTCCAAAAATCCTTAGAAATTAGGAAGAACTAAGAAATTTTTTTATTAATCCTCTGCAAAAACATTTAGTATTTTCTCAGGCTTCTTCTAAAAATGAGAATTGTTTTCCTGACCGCAAAAGTTTCTGTTTTTCAGCAAGATCAAATCAACTATCACCATAAGCCATCCCAAAGGTCTTACTTGGCACTTTATTGAAACAAAAGCTATAAACCATGATTACTACAGTATCATAATCATGTGAACACACAAAACAGTAGGTAATGGTGTTGGGTTGTCTCCTAACAAGCGCTTTTTCTTTAATGCCTTTCTAGCTAGGCATGATGATTTCAATGATGGTCACATAAAAGATACGAATTGGAACATAACACGAGCATCATGAAGCATATTACTAGCACATTTAATTCTAACCCACTTCCTATGCATAGGGATTTTTTTAGCAAACAACTTATGGGAGCAAGAATCAACTAGCATAGGAAGGTAAAACAAGCATAACTTCAAGATTTTCAACACATAGAGAGGAAACTTGATATTATTACAACTCCTACAAGCATATATTCCTCCCTCATAATAATTTTCAGTAACATCATGAATGAATTCAACAATATAACCATCACATAAAGCATTATTCTCATGATGCACAAGCATAGAAATTTTATTACTCTCCTCATAAGCAAATTTCTTCTCATTCGGAATAGTGGGAGCAAACTCAACGAAATAACTATCATGTGAGGCATAATCCAATTGAAAATTAAAATCATGATGACAAGTTTCATGGTTATCATTGTTTTTATAGCATACATGTCATCACAATAATCATCATAGATAGCAACTTTGTTCTCATAATCAATTGGAACCTCTTCCAAAATAGTGGATTCGTCACTAAATAAAGTCATGACCTCTCCAAATCCACTTTCATAAATATTATAAGATTCAACACCCTCCAAAATAGTGGTATCATTACTTCCTAAAGTTGACACTCTTTCAAACCCACTTTCATCAATATAATCATCAGAAATAGGAGGCATGCTATCATCATAATAAATTTGCTCATCAAAACTTGGGGGACTAAAAATATCATCTTCATCAAAGATAGCATCCCCAAGCTTGTGGCTTTGCATATCATTAGCATCATGGATATTCAAAGAATTCATACTAACAACATTGCAATCATTCTCATCATTCAAAGATTTAGTGTCAAACATTTTCATGCATTCTTCTTCTAACACTTTGGCACAATTATAGGAATCCTTATTTTCACGAAAGACATTAAAAAGATGAAGCATATGAGGCAACCTCAATTTCATTTTTTTTTGTAGTTTTCTTTTATAGACTAAACTAGTGATAAAACAAGAAACTAAAAGATTCAATTACAAGATCTAAAGATATACCTTCAAGCACTAACCTCCCCGGCAACGGCGCCAGAAAAGAGCTTGATGTCTACTACGCAACCTTCTTCTTGTAGACGTTGGCTTCCAAGTGCAGAGGTTTGTAGGATAGTAGAAATTTTCCCTCAAGTGGATGACCTAAGGTTTATCAATCCGTAGGAGGCATAGGATGAAGATGGTCTCTCTCAAACAACCCTGCAACTAAATAACAAAGAGTCTCTTGTGTCCCCAACACACCCAATACAATGATAAATTGTATAGGTGCACTAGTTCGGTGAAGAGATGGTGATACAAGTGTAATATGGATGGTAGATATAGGTTTTTGTAATCTGAAAATATAAAAACAGCAAGGTAGCAAGTGGCAAAAGTGAGCGAAAACGCTATTGCAATGCTTCGAAACAAGGCCTAGGGTTCATACTTTCACTAGTGCAAGTTCTCTAAACAATGATAACATAATTGGATCATATAACAATCCCTCAATGTTCAACAAAGAGTCACTCCAAAGTCACTAATAGTGGAGAACAAACGAAGAGATTATTGTAGGGTACGAAACCACCTCAAAGTTATTATTTCTGATCGATCTATTGGGCTATTCCTATAAGTGTCACAAACAGCCCTAGAGTTCGTACTAAAATAACACCTTAAGACACATATCAACCAAAACCCTAATGTCACCTAGATACTCCAATGTCACCACAAGTATCTGCGAGTTTGATTATATGATATGCATCACACAATCTCAAATTCATCTATTACAACCAACACAAAGAACTTCAAAGAGTGCCCCAAAATTTCTACCGGAGAGTCAAGACGAAAACATGTGCCAACCCCTATGCATAAGTTCACAAGGTCACAGAACTCGCAAGTTGATCACCAGAACATACATCAAGTAGATCACGTGTATATCCCATTGTCACCACAGATAAGCACATGTAAGACATACATCAAGTGTTCTCAAATCCTTAAAGACTCAATCCGATAAGATAACTTCAAAGGGAAAAACTCAATCCATTACAAGAAGGTAGAGGGGGAGAAACATCATAAGTTCCAACTATAATAGCAAAGCTCGTGGTACATCAAGATCGTGCCAAATCAAGAACAAGAGAGAGAGAGAGAGATCAAACACATAGCTACTGGTACATACCCTCAGCCCCGAGGGTAAACTACTCCCTCCTCGTCATGGAGAGCGCCGGGATGATGAAGATGGCCACCGATGATGATTTCCCCCTTCGGCAGGGTGCCGAAACAGGGTCCCGATTGATTTTTGATGGCTACAGAGGCTTGCGGCGGCGGAACTCCCGATCTTGGTTTCTTTTCGGGGGTTTCTCTATTTATAAGAATTTTTGGTGTCGGTTTCAAGTCAGGGGAGTCCACGAGGAGCCTATAAGGCCGGAGGGCACGCCCGGGGGGTAGGGCATGCCCTCCACCCTTGTGGAAGCCTTGTGGCCCTTCTGGCCCAACTCTTTTGCTTCGAGGGCTTCTTCTGATCCATAAAAAATCACCGTAAATTTTCAGGTCAATTGGACTCCGTTTGATATTTCTTTTCTGCAAAACTCAAAAACAAGGAAAAAACAGAAACAGAAACTGGCACTGGGCTCTAGGTTAATAGGTTACTCCCAAAAATAATATAAATGCATGTAGAACATCCAAGATGGATAATATAATAGCATGAAACAATAAAAAATTATAGATATGTTGGAGACGTATCAGGGAGGAGGGAGCAGGGGGTGGGGGAGGAGGAGAGAGGA
>NC_041390.1:4364645-4394112 GCF_002162155.2 Triticum dicoccoides | reverse complement strand
GAGCGGTGGGAGGAGGGGGCAACCAGAGGAGGAGGGGGGAGGGGGGAGGAGGAGGAGGGAGGAGGGAGGACGGTGCAGTGGGAGGAGGAGGTAGAGGAGGGCATACCGGGGAAGGAGGAGGGAGGATGGCGGCGACAATGCAGTCACGATAGCAATGTAGCGGCGGCGGAGGAGTGAGGCAGCGGGGAGTGAGGGGAGGAAGAATTTGGGGATAAGTCACCCATAGCAGTAGTGCGGTCCCAGGAAGAGCGCTACTGCTAAGAGCAATAGCAGTAGCATTCACTATAGACCAACGCTACTACTATACCTAGCCTGCCGGCAACGGTGTGGCAGTTATAGTAGTAGCGCTTTTTACCTAGGACGTGCTACTGCTACTTATATAGTAGTAGCGGGCTTGTACACAACGCGCTACCGGTACATAGCAGTAGTGCATGTTTTTGACCACCGCTACTAGTAGGCTTCTGTGTATAAGGTTTTCCCTAGTAGTGATTACCATCCCTGCTTGATGTTTTAGAGGGTCTCTAACACGTAATAAAATATTTCTTGATGTTTTAGAAGATGGCGAAGGCGGTGCAGGGAGCCGACCGCCTCTTCGCAGTGAGGAGGTGACCGAGGAACAACTGCACATTTGACGGCTAGCTGCAAGGCACCGACGTTGGTGAGGTCGTCGTCAAGGAAGGAGACAATGCTTCTGTGTAGTTAGAGGATCAGCGTGGAGATCTCTCTTTGTATGGGATATGTTTCTCTCTCTGTGTGGCCTGCATGGTGTGTAACCTGCGGATTTGTTCCCTTTTTAATATGATATATTCCTTTCTTTGCGTTGCCTGTGTGATGCGTGATTATAGGGGTTTTGGTTGAGCCTGTCTGGAGTCTGTATTATCCTCTGCGGTGGACTAAGATCAGTCAGTGGAAATTGGTAAGTGCACATCGGAAACATATCAGATTAAGGCTAGCCGTTGGATTGAGCTTAGTGGGCCTAATCATGTGGTGGCAATGGGTCGGTGTATGTATTGCAAGGTGCATTTAGTAAAGATTGTGTTTGCTCTTTTATACTCCCTCCGCTCCAATGAATAAGGTGTGCACGCATTCCAAAATTCAACTTTGACCATAAATTAGACCAACAAAATATGGATTATATGCGATAAAAACTATACCATTGAAATCATATTGAAAAGTAGTTTTCAATGGTATAACTTTTAAGTTGCAAGAATATGTAATATTGATCTAGTTTACGGCAAAAGTTAGATTTTGAAAATGTGTGTGCCCTATTCATTGGAATTGGGAGATTTAGTAGTGGAGATTCATAAAATGGAACGTTGCACTTGTCCATGCCCACCTCGTCATCTTTGTATCCTTTTTTGTCTATGTGTTATTGAAAGAAATACTTTCTTTAACTCAATTAAAGGTTCATATTTTCCCTTGTGTAAAATTTATAGGCTTTCTACTTCCTTTCACTATAGTAACTGAATCAGAACCGTTATGTTGATTATTAACAAGTGAACAACACGACTATGTATCATTTAATTTTGGAACTTCTACACATTCAGCAAATTTGAGTTTTAAGTTGTCAATATATGAATTTCATGCAAAAATTTCTTCCCATCATTCTTAATGGTGGATAACTACTAAAAACATGAGCGCATAAGTGCAAACATTCTATAGAGTGTGTTTTTATATGGAAATGAAGTTTGTTCTGCACATGTAAAAATTCATGTCCACTTACGAGTTCGGTCTTCCATTTCTTAGGCATCGTGGCAATGAATAAGAAGGAATGCATACATCTAGTTACTACTCTATGTATGCTCATCATACCAAAACTAGGCCAGAACACTAATAAGACAAGTATAGAGGCGTGCCTGAGCATCTACTACTATAGTAAACACACAACAAATGAAACAAGATGATAACATGGCAATCAATAAGCACAACAACAAAATTACATAAATGTCTTTCTTGAACCATTATTACAAAATGTTCTTATTCCAAACAGAAAGTTGCAAAGGAAACTTGACATAGATCTAGTTCTTAAACCATTATTGTAGATTCTTCTTGTAAGCTGAAAGTGTTGGAAATATGCCCTAGAGGCAATAATAAAATGATTATTATATTTCCTTGTTCATGATAATTGTCTATTATTCATGCTATAATTGTATTATCCAGAAATCGTAATACATGTGTGAATACATAGACCACAACACGTCCCTAGTGAGCCTCTAGTTGACTAGCTCGTTGATCAAAGGATAGTCATGGTTTCCTGACTATGGACATTAGATTTCATTGATAACGGGATCACATCATTAGGAGAATGATGTGATGGACAAGACCCAATCCTAAGCTTAGCTCAAAGATCGTGTAGTTCGTTTGCTGTAGCTTTTCTGAATGTCAAGTATCATTTCCATAGACCATGAGATTGGGCAACTCCCGGGTACCGTAGGAGTGCCTTGGGTGTGCCAAACGTCACAACGTAACTGGGTGACTATAAAGGTACATTACAGGTATCTTCGAAAGTGTCCATTGGGTTGGCACGAATCGAGACTGGGATTTGTCACTCCGTATGACGGAGAGGTATCTCTGGGCCCACTCGGTAATGCATCATCATAATGAGCTCAATGTGACCAAGGGGTTGGTCACGGGATCATGCATTACGGTACGAGTAAAGTGACTTGCCGGTAACGAGATTGAACAAGGTATTGGGATACCGACGATCGAGTCTCGGGCAAGTAATGTACCGATTAACAAAGGGAACTGAATACGGGATTGATTAAGTCCTCGACATCGTGGTTCATCCGATGAGATCATCGAGGAGCATGTGGGAGCCAACATGGGTATCCAGATCCAGTTGTTGGTTATTGACCGGAGAGGCGTCTCGGTCATGTCTGCGTGTCTCCCGAACCCGTAGGGTCTACACACTTAAGGTTCGGTGACGCTGGGGTTGTAGAGATATTAGTATGCAGTAACCCGAAAGTTGTTCGGAGTCCCGGATGAGATCCCGAACGTAACGAGGAGTTCCGGAATGGTCCGGGGGTAAAGATTTATATATAGGAAGTCCAGTTTCGGCCAGTGGGAAGGTTTCGGGGGTTACCGGTATTGTACCGGGACCACCGGAAGGGTCCCGGGGGTCCACCGGATGGGGCGACCTATCCCGGAGGGCTCCATGGGCTGAAGTGGCATGGGAACCAGCCCCTGATGGGCTGGTGCGCCCCACCCAAGGGCCCAAGGCGCCTAGGGTTGGAAACCCTAGGGGGCCGTTGCCCCCCGAGGGGTCATGCGCCCCCCTGGTTGGAAACACTAAGGGGGTCATTGCCCCCAGGGCCCCCCCCTTTTAGATGGGATCTCCAAGGGGGCATGCCCCCCCCTAGCCCCTATATATAGTGGAAGGGAGGGAGGGCAGCCGCACCTTTGCTCTTGGCGCCTCCCTCTCCCTCCGTAACACCTCTCCTCCCGCTTGTGCTTGGCAAAGCCCTGCCGGGATCCTGCTGCATCCACCACCACGCGCGTCGTGCTGCTGGATCTTCATCAACCTCTCCTTCCCCCTTGCTGGATCAATAAGGAGGAGACATCTTCCCAACCGTACGTGTGAAAGTGCAACTATCCCTAGGTGGTTTTGGTAATTCATAACAACATATAGCTCATTGAGCTAATGCTATTCCAAGATGATTATTTCAGGAAAGCTCAATGATTGGCATGGCATGGATGTGAAAGTGGAACCCTCAAAATGCTAAGGACAAAGGATTGGCTCAAGCTCAAAAGCTCAAGACTCTTCATTTTATATTTTTGTGATCCAAGATCACATTGAGTCTTTAGGAAAAGCCAATACTATCAAGGAGGGATGAGGTGTTGCTTAATGAGCCTCTTGCTTCATGTGCTTAGTGATATGCTCCAAAACCCTCAACTACTTTCCCATATCCACATATGACCTAAACCCTAAGCCAAACTCGGTCCTACCGATTCTTTCTATCCGAAGCCACTGAGTTTCACTTGTCATAAGCCACTGCCAAACCCTAGCAATTCGGTTCTACCGATAGGGATCTCGGTCTCACCGAGATGGGATTGCAAACTCTCTGTTTCCCTTTCGTAACTTTTCGGTCTCACCGAAAGAGCGAACCGGTCCCACCGATATTGCAATGTAAATTCAGTGTTTCCTTTTTGTAACTTTTCGGTCTCACCAAAAGAGCAAATCGGTCCCACCGAGTTTGCCTGACCAACTCTCTGGTTAGCTAATTACCAAATTCGGTCTCACCGAGTTTGTGTAATCGGTCTCACCGAGATTACGTTATGCCCAAACCCTAACCATATTGGTCCTACCGAGTTGCATGTCAGTCCCACCGAAAATCTCTAACGGTCACTAGGTTTACATTTTCAGTCCGACCGAGTTTATTGATTCGGTCCCACCAAGATTGGAAAACTTTGTGTAACGGTTGGATTTTGAGTGGAGGCTATATATACCCCTCCACCTCCTCTTTATTCGTGGAGAGAGCCATCAGAACACATACACAATTCCTACTCATATGTTCTGAGAGAGAACCACCTACTCATGTGTTGAGACCAAGATATTCCATTCCTACCATATGAATCTTGATCTCTAGCCTTCCCAAGTTGCTTTCCACTCAAATCTTCTGTCCACCAAATCCAAATCCTATGAGAGAGAGTTGAGTGTTGGGGAAACTATCATTTGAAGCACAAGAGCAAGGAGTTCATTACCTACACACCATTTGTTACTTCTTGGAGAGTGGTGTCTCCTAGATTGGCTAGGTGTCACTTGGGAGCCTCCGACAAGATTGTGGAGTTGAACCAAGGAGTTTGTAAGGGCAAGGAGATCGCCTACTTCGTGAAGATCTACCGCTAGTGAGGCAAGTCCTGTGTGGGCGATGGCCATGGTGGGATAGACAAGGTTACTTCTTCGTGGACCCTTTGTGGGTGGTTGCTTCTTCGTGGACCCTTCGTGGGTGGAGCCCTGTGTGGACTCGTGCAACCATTGCCCTTTGTGGGTGGAGCCCTCCGTGGACTCTCGCAACCGTTACCCTTTGTGGGTTGAAGTCTCCATCAACGTGGATGTAGGATAGCACCACCTATCCGAACCACGGGAAAAACATCCGTGTCTCCAATTGCGTTTGAATTCTCCAAACCCTTCCCTTTACATTCTTGCAAGTTGCATGCTTTACTTTCCGCTGCCAATATACTCTTTGCATGCTTGCTTGAATTGTGTGATGATTGCTTGACTTGTCCTACAATAGCTAAAATCTGCCAAGAACTAAAATTGGGAAAAGGTTAAGCTTTTATTTGGTCAAGTAGTCTAATCACCCCCCCTCTAGACATACTTTCGATCCTACAAGTGGTATCAGTGCTTTGGTCTCCATTTGCTTTGATCTCCATAGCTTTTGGTGGTCATAGCCTTGGTTTCACAACCTAGGAGAGTATGGCGTCTAGCGAGGGAAATTATCACCGTAGAGGTCCTTACTTTGATGGTACTAATTTTGCTAGTTGGAAGCATAAAATGAAAATGCATATTCTTGGGCATAACCCCGCCGTTTGGGCTATTGTGTGTGTTGGTTTGCAAGGTGAATTCTTTGATGGGAAAGAACCAAACCGTGATGCTACCGCGGATGAGTTGAAGATGTTGCAATACAATGCTCAAGCTTGTGATATTCTCTTCAACGGATTGTGCCCCGAAGAATTCAACAAAATCAGCCGTCTTGAGAATGCAAAGGAAATTTGGGACACTTTGATTGATATGCACGAAGGTACCGACTCCGTCAAGGAATCCAAGTTGGATGTGCTTCAAAGTCAACTTGACAAGTTCAAAATGAAGGATGGTGAAGGTGTCGCTGAAATATACTCTAGGCTTGCTCTCATCACAAATGAGATTGCTGGCTTAGGAAGTGAAGAGATGACCGATAGATTCATCATCAAGAAGATTCTAAGAGCCTTGGATGGAAAATATGATACCGTGTGCACATTGATCCAAATGATGCCCAATTACAAATATCTCAAGCCAACGGAGGTGATTGGAAGAATTGTTGCTCATGAGATGTCACTTAAGGATAAAGAGGAACTTCACAGCAAATCAAGTGGTGCCTACAAAGCCTCGTGTGAAGCCCCTACATCATCAAGTGAGAAACAAGACTTCAATGAAGAATTGAGCTTAATGGTGAAGAACTTCAACAAGTTCTACAAGAGTAGAAGCAAAGATAGAAGCTTCAAGTCAAGGTCCTACAATGACAAAAGATCTTCTAGTCGAGAGCGAAACTACTACAGTTGTGGAAGACTCGGACACTATTCCAATGAGTGTACGTCTCCCTACAAGAGAAGAGAAGATTCTCCAAAAAGAAGAAGCAAAGAATCACCACCAAGAGAGAGAAGGAGTAGAGATGATCGTTATGAACGAAGATACTCACGGAGAAGTAAGGATTTGGAAAGGAAAGAAAAATCATCAAGGAGCTACACAAAACGAAGACATCAAGCTCATGTTGGTGAATGGGTATCCGGCTCCGACTCCGACAGCCACTCCGAGAGAAGTTATCACTCCGACTCTGAAGATACTCAAGATGAAGGTGTTGCCGGTCTAGCACTTGTGTCAACCAACTCCTACGACATATTTGACTCACCAAATGAAGGAATTGGAAGATGCTTCATGGCCAAAGGTCCTAAGGTAACACACCCCGAGTATGTTGATTTCAATAGTGATGAAGATGACTTGTTAGGTGATGATTTGCTTGTTGACAACTCTAGTGATGAATACTATGATGAAAGGTCAATTAATCATGCTAATCAAGATAAAACGAATGACAATGATAAGGAGAAGATCGAGGCTCTAACTAAAGAACTAAACACTCTTAAGTTAGCTCATGAACCTATCTTCGAAGATCATCGAGAACTTTTAAGAGCTTATGAGAAATTACGCTTTGAAAAGCTCAATCTTGAGCAAGAGCATGAGTTCTTAAAAGCAATCAATGATGATCTCCGCAAGAAAAGTTCTTCTCACATTGCCAAGCGTTTACTCTTATCCACTTACATGCCTCAAGTCAAGTCTAGTAACAAGAACAAGAAAGATTCTTCCTCTAGTAGTAACAATGATCATGCTAAATCCAATATTGTTGCTTCTAGTAGTTCTCTTGATTCCACTAATGATTCTCTTAGCCAAGTTACACTTGAGCAAGAAAATAGCTTATTGAAGGGAATTATAGAGAAAGGAGTGTACAAAAGCCTTGCCAGGAGTAAGCAATTCGAGGAAATTGTGCGCAAGCAAGGAATGCACCGGAAGAATCAAGGTGTTGGTTTTGAACGAAAGTTCAATGCCAATGGAGTTGAGTGGGAAGAAGATCAATACCCCAAGACAAAGTTTGTTCCTCAACAAGAGAAGTATGATACTTCCTTCAAGGGGGCACAAGCTCAAGATGATCTTCCACCACAAGACTACAAGCAAAAAGGCAAGGACAAGCTTCAAGAGGAAATTGATGCATTTGAAGAAGCTCCTAAGACCTTAGTCAAGTGGATTCCCAAGACTACTTCAAGTTCCACTTCATCAAGTACGACTACAACTCCAAGGATCCCCATCAAGATGGTGTGGATCCAAAAGAAGAAGAACTAGAGAGTTCTTGAGGGTGACTCCGCCAACATACTTCACTCTTATCATTTTGGCAAGAACAAGTGCAATCAACTTCCACATCTTGCACTAGTTCAAGGAGTCACAAACCCTCTTGTTGGTAAGACAAGGGACAAGGTAACCTAAAAGTTTTCATGGACATCATCTTGTGTGTGCATCACTTTATGTCTATGGATATCCTTGTTTGTTCCTTGTGGGACTAACCCATGTAGGTATTGAAAGTGCAATTCACTCAAATGGATAGCTCCAAGTGATCTACATCAACATTGAGCATCCACATCCTCAACATCTACATGAAGTCATCATCGACAAAACCCAAGGTTAGTTCATCCCTCTTAGGGGGGATATCACATCTAGGGGGAGCTTTACTCTAAGACTTGAGCTAAAGCAACTCTAACGATGTGAACACAACAATGCTTTATGTAAAAGTGGTAACCCCACTTGAGCTTAAACGATGAGTATGACCTATGATCAAGTGTTCTCACTTGACTCCTAAGTCAATATACTCATATATAGATGACCTTGTCATCGCAAATTGCTTGATAGATGCTAGAATTGGTTGTGCATGCCTTGTCACATATTTCATTTGCCATCTTATTGTGTGAGCATGCTGGTTGCATATTTTACTCATTCGAGGACATCCACTTGTTGTTTTGATTGTTCGGTTTTATTTCCTTTTGCCAAGTGGATGGACAAGAGTGCATAAGAACCTCCTCTAGCTATCTATGCTTTTCTCGTCTCAAACTCTATTCATGCTACATCACAAAATTTGATCAAGTCAGATTCGAACCACTCTGTGTGAGGAGCGCTCAGAGTCCCCGATTCGTCATAGACTTAAACTTCCAAAACCTCTTTATGATTCTCAGTCTGACCGATACCCCACTTTCGGTCCTACCGAGATCATTAAGTTGATCTAGGTTTTCGATCTCGGTGCAACCGATTTGAACCTTTCGATCACACCGAGTTTCAGTAACTGCCTGCAGTTATGAATCTCGGTGCCACCGAGTTGTTCCACTCGGTCACACCGACAGGGTCGGGCTATATATAGTCACGGGCAAAATTTTGGAAACTTCTCCGAACCCCTTCGCCCGCGCAATAGCCTGCTCTGCCAACGTGGTCTCCGGATCGTCTCCTCGCCGCCAGCCGCCTCCAGTCGCTGGTCTCCGTCGCCGTCAACGGGATTCTACCCCGCCGTTGCCGCCGTAGCGAGTCTCCGCCGAACTAGGGTATGGACTCGATCTTTGTGCTATTCTCTAATCTGATTCTTAGCACATTGTGATCATCATGATTCTTGCCATGATTGAAACACTCCTATCCAGTCAATGCGCTCGTAGATTAGGTTTGATTCGAAAATTTTAGGGTTAGGTTTCCGCCAAAACCATCTCGGACCCACCGAGTTGAAAAACTCGGTCCCACCGATTTGGCTTATGCCATTGCACAAGTGAGACTCGGTCTGACCGAGAATTACTTATCGGTGTGACCGATTTTGGAACTCTATGAAACCCTAGCACTCTCGGTGCCACCGAACTGTGACTCGGTCTGACCGAGTTCACTAGTTTAGGTTCCAAAACTGCTTCGGTATCACCGAGTTTAAAAATCGGTAGATCCGAGATGATTTCAGTGGGAAACTAAAACTATGTTTTTGGATCATTCTTTTGCAAAAATCTCTGCATTTTGTGATCCTCATCCACTCTACCTCATCTATAAACTATTCACAGGGTCAGCAGTCAGCTTGTTCATCATGTCAGACCAGAGTGACAGCCAGAATGTGTCAGAACAGCAAGTGCACATGAGTGAGGGCACTAGTCCCTCCAGCTCTTCAAATGATGGCAGCAGAAGTACCCCAAGCAATTTGCCAAAAGCTGCCACTCGACAGAGGAAGAAGAGAACTTCAGATTCTGAGGATGAAGATTATGTGGCAGAGGAAGAGGCCACATCAAAGAGAGTTGAGCCAGCTCAAGGCATAAAGCCAGGGATGAAAGTCAAAAGGCCAGCAGGCAGGCAGCCTATGTCAAAGGCTAGAGCTTCAACTGAAAAGCCTGCACCCAAAGAGCCAGTTGCTGCTGAGGGCAAGAAGAGGAAGGAAAGGGTCAAGAAGACCGTAGCCAAAGTGCTTGGAAAGGCTTCCATTATGGAAGAGGAAGAGGAAGAAGAGGTTGCTGCACCAGCACCTAAGGCACCCAAGCTAATGGGTGATGCTATCAAATCAGGGGCTACTGCATCTAAGCCCAAGGCTGCATCAAAGGTCAAGACAGCACCAAAGAGAAATACAAGGAGCATACCTGCAACTGAGAAGAACAAGGCCCCAGTGCCTGAAGCTGCTGAAGAAGAGGATGAAGAGCAAGTTCTCAGAAAACTCAAGCCCAAGATCCCAGACCACAATGATGCTCATCCTGTGGCTGAGGATATGAAGCTCAGAAGAGACTCAGGGCTCAGGAAGTGGAGAGAAGCAGATTCGTATGCTTCAAGGAGAAGGACTGCTGTGGATTACAGATTTCACACCAAGGAACAGCAAGATTTCTATGAGACAGTTTTGTTGGACAAGAAGCCAATTGTTTGTGACATGAGATGGGTCGACTGGACCTACATGAAGGAAAAAGAGGAACACTACCCTGGAGTGTATGACAGCTTTAGTGCATGTGGAGTTGCATACTTCGTTGGGCAGAAGCTCACAAAGTGGAACGAGGAGCTAATCATGCAGTTCTACTCCACAGCACACTTCTACCCAGATGGAAGGATCACATGGATGTCTGAAGGTACGAGGTACCAATCAACTGTTGAGGAATGGGCAAAGTTGATCAATGCCCCAGAGGAGCAAGCAGATGACTTGGACATTTATGCCAAGAAGAAGATGGACCACAACTCAATGTCCAACATGTACAAGGAAATTCCAAACGAGGCACTTGATACTTTCAAGTTTGGGTCTGTGCATTATCTTCTGTCAGGGCTGCCAACTATAAATTGGATATTGAGGCACACTCTCTTGCCCAAGTCTGGAGATCACAAGATGATCAGAGGCCATGTAATCAATTTGCTTCATGTATTTGATGTGCCACAGAAATTCAAGGTCATGAGCCTCATAGTAGAGACTATCAAGAGGACAGCAGCTGACCAGAAGAGGAGCTGTGGGTATGCCCCACAAATTCAGGAGCTCATTAACTCCAAGATGGGCACGGGCATATACTTGTTGGACAAGGAACACCTGCCCATCCGGTCATGTCTGCGTGTCTCCCGAACCCGTAGGGTCTACACACTTAAGGTTCGGTGACGCTGGGGTTGTAGAGATATTAGTATGCATTAACCCGAAAGTTGTTCGGAGTCCCGGATGAGATCCCGAACGTAAGAGGAGTTCCGGAATGGTCCGGGGGTAAAGATTTATATATAGGAAGTCCAGTTTCGGCCAGTGGGAAGGTTTCGGGGGTTACCGGTATTGTACCGGGACCACCGGAAGGGTCCCGGGGGTCCACCGGATGGGGCCACCTATCCCGGAGGGCCCCATGGGCTGAAGTGGCGTGGGAACCAGCCCCTGATGGGCTGGTGCACCTCACCCAAGGGCCCAAGGCGCCTAGGGTTGGAAACCCTAGGGGGCCGTTGCCCCCCGAGGGGGCATGCGCCCCCCTGGTTGGAAACCCTAAGGGGGTCGTTGCCCCCAGGGGCCGCCCCCCCCCTTTTAGATGGGATCTCCAAGGGGGCATGCCCCCCCTAGCCCCTATATATAGTGGAAGGGAGGGAGGGCAGCCGCACCTTTGCCCTTGGTGCCTCCCTCTCCCTCCGTAACACCTCTCCTCCCTGCTTGTGCTTGGCGAAGCCCTGCCGGGATCCTGCTGCATCCACCACCACGCCGTCGTGCTGCTGGATCTTCATCAACCTATCCTTCCCCCTTGCTGGATCAAGAAGGAGGAGACGTATTCCCAACCGTACGTGTGTGGAACGCGGAGGTGGTGTCCGTTCGGCACTTGGTCATCGGTGATTTGGATCATGGCGAGTATGACTCCATCATCCCCGTTCACTTGAACGCTTCCGCTCGCGATCTACAAGGGTATGTAGATGCACTCCTATTCTCCTCGTTGCTAGAATACTCCATAGGTTGATCTTGGTGATGCGTAGAATTTTTTTTACTTTCTGCTACGATCCCCAAACAGTGGTATCAGAGCTAGGTCTATGTGTAGTTACTATGCACGAGTAGAACACAAAGTAGTTGTGGGCGTCGATATTGTCAATTTGCTTGCCGTTACTAGTCTTATCTTGATTCGGCGGCATCGTGGGACGAAGCGGCCCGGACCAACCTTAAACGTACGCTTACGTGAAACCGGTTCCACCGACTGACATGCACTAGTTGCATAAGGTGCCTGGCGGGTGTCTGTCTCTCCCACTTTAGTCGGATCGGATTCGATGAACAGGGTCCTTATGAAGGGTAAATAGAAATTGGCAATTCACGTTGTGGTTTTGGCGTAGGTAAGAAACGTTCTTGCTAGAAACCTATAACAGGCACGTAAAAACTTGCAACAACAATTAGAGGACGTCTAACTTGTTTTTGCAGCAAGTGTTTTGTGATGTGATATGGCCAAAGGTCGTGATGAATGATGAATGATATATGTGATGTATGAGATTGATCATGTTCTTGTAATAGGAATCATGACTTGCATGTCGATGAGTATGACAACCGGCAGGAGCCATAGGAGTTGTCTTTATTTATTTATGACCTGCATCTCAACATAAACGTCATGTAATTACTTTACTTTATTGCTAAAGCGTTAGCCATAGTAGTAGAAGTAATAGATGACGAGACAACTTCAAGAAGACACGATGATGGAGATCATGATGATGGAGATCATGGTGTCATGCCGGTGACAACGATGATCATGGAGCCCCAAAGATTGAGATCAAAGGAGCAAATGATATTGGCCATATCATGTCACTATTTGATTGCATGTGATGTTTATCATGTTTTACATCTTATTTGCTTCGAACGACGGTGGCTTAAATAAGATGATCCCTCGTAATAATTTCAAGAAAGTGTTCCCCCTAACCGTGCACCGTTGCGAAGGTTCGTTGCACAATTTAGAATAGCTCCAAGTAGAACAGTTATTTGAAATGGCTCCAAATGTAGCGTAGTAGTTGCATCTACAAGATGACATAGAAATTTGCAAAGTACATACGGATCTGAATGTTGCGGACCCGTTGACTGAAACCTCTCTCACAATCATAACATGATCAAACCCAGAACTCTTTGGGTATTAGTCACATGGGGATGTGACCTTGAGTGTTAATCACATATCGATGTGAACTGGATTATTGACTCTAGTGCAAGTGGGAGGCTGTTGGAAATATGCCCTAGAGGCAATAATAAATTGGTTATTATTATATTTCCTTGTTCATGATAATCGTTTATTATTCATGCTAGAATTGTATTGATAGGAAACTCAGATACATGTGTGGATACATAGACAACACCATGTCCCTAGTAAGCCTCTACTTGACTAGCTCGTTGATCAATAGATGGTTACGGTTTCCTGACCATGGACATTGGATGTCGTTGATAACGGGATCACATCATTAGGAGAATGATGTGATGGACAAGATCCAATCCTAAGCCTAGCACAAGATCATGTAGTTTGTATGCTAAAGCTTTTCTAATGTCAAGTATCATTTCCTTAGACCATGAGATTGTGCAACTCCCGGATATCGTAGGAGTGCTTTGGGTGTGCCAAACGTCACAACGTAACTGGGTGGCTATAAAGGTACACTACAGGTATCTCCGAAAGTGTCTGTTGGGTTGGCACGAATTGAGACTGGGATTTGTCACTCCGTGTAAACGGAGAGGTATCTCTGGGCCCACTCGGTAGGACATCATCATAATGTGCACAATGTGATCAAGGAGTTGATCACGGGATGATGTGTTACGGAATGAGTAAAGAGACTTGGTAACGAGATTGAACAAGGTATCGGGATACCGACGATCGAATCTCGGGCAAGTATCATACCGATAGACAAAGGGAATTATATACGGGATTGATTAAGTCCTTGACATCGTGGTTCATCCGATGATATCATCTTGGAGCATGTGGGAGCCAACATGGGTATCCAGATCCTGCTGTTGGTTATTGACCGGAGAACGTCTCGGTCATGTCTGCATGGTTCCCGAACCCGTAGGGTCTACACACTTAAGGTTCGATGACGCTAGGGTTATAGGGAAAGTATGTACGCGGTTACCAAATGTTGTTCGGAGCTCCGGATGAGATCCCAGACGTCACGAGGAGTTCCAGAATTGTCCGAAAGTAAAGATTGATATATAGGAAGTATGGTTTTGGCCACCGGAAGTGTTCCGGGCATCACCGGTAGTATACCGGGACCACCGGAGGGGTCCGGGGGTCCACCAGGTGGGGCCACCAGCCCCGGAGGCCTACATGGGCTAGTAGTGGGAAGGGACCAGCCCCTAGGTGGGCTGGGGCGCCTCCCACCAAGGCACAAGGTGCCTCCAAGAGGGGAAGGGGGCAAACCCTAGGGCAGATGGGCCCTAAGGCCCACCCTAGGTGCGCCTCCCCCTCTCCCCCTTGTGGCCGCCTCCCAGATGGGATCTAGGGGCTGCCGCCACCCCTAGGGAGGGAACCCTAGGTGGGGGCGCAGCCCCTCCCCTCCCCCTATATATACTTGAGGTATGGGGGCTGCCCAACACACGATTTGCTCTCCCTGTTGGCGCAGCCCTACCCCTCTCCCTCCTCATCTCTCGTAGTGCTTGGCGAAGCCCTGCTGGAGTCCCGCACTCCTTCACCACCACCACGCCGTCGTGCTGCTGCTAGATGGAGTCTTCCCAACCTCCCCTTCTCCCCTTGCTGGATCAAGGCGTAGGAGACGTCACCGGGCTGTACGTGTGTTGAACACGGAGGTGCCGTCCGTTCGGCACTAGGATCATCGGAGATTTGGATCACGACGAGTACGACTCCATCACCCCCGGTCACTTGAACGCTTCCGCTTAGCGATCTACAAGGGTATGTAGATGCACTCTCCTTCCCTTCGTTGCTAGATTACTCCATAGATTGATCTTGGTGATGCGTAGAAAATTTTGAATTTCTGCTACGTTCCCCAATAGTGGTATCAGAGCCAGGTTTATGCGTAGTTACTATGCGTGAGTAGAACACAAAGTAGTTGTGGGCATCGATATTGTCAATTATCTTGCCGTTACTAGTCTTATCTTGATTCGGCTGCATCGTGGGATGAAGCGGCCCGGACCAACCTTACACGTACACTTACGTGAGACCGGTTCCACCGACTGACATGCACTAGTTGCATAAGGTGGATGGCGGGTGTCTGTCTCTCCCACTTTAGTCGGATCGGATTCGATGAACAGGGTCCTTATGAAGGGTAAATAGAAATTGGCAATTCACGTTGTGGTTTTGGCGTAGGTAAGAAACGTTCTTGCTAGAAACCTATAGCAGCCACGTAAAAACTTGCAACAACAATTAGAGGACGTCTAACTTGTTTTTGCAGCAAGTGTTTTGTGATGTGATATGGCCAAAGGATGTGATGAATGATATATGTGATGTATGAGATGATCATGTTCTTGTAATAGGAATCACGACTTGCATGTCGATGAGTATGACAACCGGCAGGAGCCATAGGAGTTGTCTTAATTTATTTATGACCTGCGTGTCAATATAAACGTCATGTAATTACTTTACTTTATTGCTAACCGTTAGCTGTAGTAGTAGAAGTAATAGTTGGCGAGACAACTTCATGAAGACACGATGATGGAGATCATGATGATGGAGATCATGGTGTCATGCCGCTGACAACGATGATCATGGAGCCCCGAAGATGGAGATCAAAAGGAGCAAAATGATATTGGCCATATCATGTCACTTTTTGATTGCATGTGATGTTTATCATGTTTTTGCATCTTATTTGCTTAGAACGACGGTAGTAAATAAGATGATCCCTCGTTAAAATTTCAAGAAAGTGTTCCCCCTAACCGTGCACCGTTGCGAAGGTTCGTTGTTTCAAAGCACCACGTGATGATCGGGTGTGATAGATTCTAATGTTCGAATACAACGGGTGTTGACGAGCATAGCATGTACAGACATGGCCTCGGGACACATGCGAAACACTTAGGTTGACTTGACGAGCCTAGCATGTACAGACATGGCCTCGGAACACGGAGGACCGAAAGGTCGAGCATGAGTCGTGTGGTAGATACGATCAACATGAAGATGTTCACCGATGATGACTAGTCCGTCTCACGTGATGATCAGACATGGCCTAGTTGACTCAGATCATGTAATCACTTAGATGACTAGAGGGATGTCTATCTGAGTGGGAGTTCATAAGATGAACTTAATTATCCTGAACATAGTCAAAAGATCTTCGCAAATTATGTCATGGCTCGCGCTTTAGTTCTACTGTTTAGATATGTTCCTAGAGAAAATTTAGTTGAAAAGTTGATAGTAGCAATTATGCGGACTAGGTCCGTAAACTGAGGATTGTCCTCATTGCTTCATAGAAGGCTTATGTCCTTAATGCACCGCTCAGTGTGCTGAACCTCGAACGTCGTCTGTGGATGTTGCGAACATCTGACATACACATTTTGATAACTACGTGATAGTTCAGTTAAACGGTTTAGAGTTGAGGCACCGAAGACGTTTTGAAACATCGCGAAACATATGAGATGTTTCGAGGGCTGAAATTGGGATTTCAGGCTCGTTCCCACGTCAAGAGGTATAAGACCTCCGACGATTTTCTTAGCCTGCAAACTAAGGGATAAAAGCTCAATTGTTGAGCTTGTGCTCAGATTGTCTGAGTACAACAATCATTTGAATCGAGTGGGAGTTGATCTTCCAGATGAGATAGTGATGTTTCTCCGAAGTCATTACCACCAAGCTGCTAGAGCTTCATGATGAACTATGATATATCAGAGACATATATGATGATCCTTGAGATATTCGCGATGTTTGACACCACAAAAGTAGAAATCAAGAAGGAGCATCAATTGTTGATGGTTGGTGAAACCACTAGTTTCAAGAAGGGCAAGGGCAAGAAGGGATACTTCATGAAACGGCAAATCAGCTGCTGCTCTAGTGAAGAAACCCAAGGTTGAACCCAAACCCGAGACTAAGTGCTTCTATAATAAGGGGAACAGCCACTGGAGCAGAATTACCCTAGATACTTGGTAGATGAGAAGGCTGGCAAGGTCGATAGAAGTATATTGGATATACATTGTGTTAATGTGTACTTTACTAGTACTCCTAGTAGCACCATGGTATTAGATACCGGTTCGGTTGCTAAGTGTTAGTAAACTCGAAATAAAAGGCTGCGGAGTAAACGGAGACTAGCTAAAGGTGAGCTGGCGATATGTGTTGGAAGTTTTTCCCAAGCTTGATGTGATCAAGCATCGCACGCTCCCTCTACCATCGAGATTGGTGTTTGCGTTGAGCATAGACATGATTGGATTATGTCTATCGCAATACGGTTATTCATTTAAGGAGAATAATGGTTACTCTGTTTATTTGAATAATACCTTCAATGGTCTTGCACCTAAAATGAATGGTTTATTGAATCTCGATCGTAGTGATACACCTGTTCATGCCAAAAGATATAAGATAGTAATGATAGTACCACCTACTTGTGGCACTGCCACGTAAGTCATATCGGTATAAAACGCATGAAGAAGCTCCATGTTGATGGATCTTTGGGCTCACTCGTTTTTTGAAAAATTTGAGACATGTGAACCATGTCTATTGGTGTATATGCATGAAGAAACTCCATGCAAATGGACCGTTTGGACTCACTTGATTTTGAATCACTTGAGACATGCAAATCATACCACATGGGCAAGATGACTGAAAGCCTCGTTTTTAGTAAAATGGGACTAGAAAGCAACTTGTTGGAAGTAATACATTTTGATGTGTGCAGTCCAATGAGTGCTGAGGCGTGTAGTGGATATCGTTATGTTCTTACTTCACAGATGATTTGAGTAGATGTTGAGTATATTTACTTGATGAATCACAAGTCTGAATTATTGAAAGGTTCAAGTAATTTCAGGGTGAAGTTGAAAGATCGTCGTGACAAGAGGATAAAATATCTATGATATGATCATAGAGATGAATATCTGAATTACGATTTTGGCACAGAATTAAGACATTGTGGAAATTGTTTCACAACTAATACAGCCTGGAACACCATAGTATGATGGTGTGTCCGAACATCATAACTGCACCCTATTGGATATGATGCATACCATGATGTCTCTTATCGAATTACCACGATAGTTTATGGGTTAGGCATTAGATACAACCACATTCACTTTAAATAGGGCACCACATAATTCCGATGAGATGACACCGTATGAACTATGGTTTAGAGAAACCTAAGCTGTCAATTCTTAAAAGTTTGGGGCTGCGACGCTTATGTGAAAAAGTTTCAGGCTGATAAGCTCGAACCCAAAGCGGATAAATGCATCTTCATAGGACACCCAAAACAGTTGGGTATACCTCCTGTCTCAGATCCGAAAGCAGTAAGGGATTGTTTCTAGAATCGGGTCCTTTCCCGAGGAAAAGTTTCTCTCGAAAGAATTGAGTGGGAGGATGGTGGAGACTTGATGAGGTTATTGAACCGTCTCTTGAACTAGTGTGTGGCAGGGCACAGGGATTTGTTCCTGTGGCACCTACACCAATTGAAGTGGAAGCTTATGATAGTGATCATGAAACTTCAGATCAAGTCACTACCAAACCTCGTGGGATGACAAGGATGCGTACTACTTCAGAGTGGTATGTAATCCTGTCTTGGAAGTCATGTTGCTAGACAACAATAAACCTACGAGCTATGGAGAAGCGATGGTGGGCCTGGATTCCAAAATGGCTCGAGGCCATATAATCTGAGAGAGGATCCATATATGAAAACAAAGTGTAGACTTTGGAAGAATTACTTGATGGTCGTAAGGCTGTTAGGTACATATGGATTTTAAAAGGAAGACGGACAATGATGGTAAGTATCACCATTAAGAAAGCTCGACTTGTCGTTAAGATGTTTTCCGACAAGTTCAAAGAGTTGACTACGATGAGACTTTCTCACTCGTAGCGATGCTAAGAGTCTGTTGGAATTATATTAGCGATTACTGCATTATTTATGAAATCTTGCAGATAGGATGTCAAAACATTGTTTCCTCGATGATTTTCTTGAGGAAAGGTTGTGTGTGATACAACCGGAAGGTTTTGTCAATCCTGAAAGATGCTAACAAGTATGCAAAGCTCCAGCAATCCTTCTAAGGACTGGAGTAAGCATCTCGGAGTTGGAATGTATGCTTTGATGAGATGATCAAAGATTTTGGGTGTATACAAAGTTTATGAGAAACTTGTATTTCCAAAGAAGTGAGTGGGAGCACTATAGAATTTCTGATGAATATATGTTGTTGACATATTGTTGATCAGAAATGACGTAGAATTTCTGGAAAGCATATAGGGTTATTTGGAAAGTGTTTTTCAATGGAAAGCCTGGATTAAGCTACTTGAACATTGAGCATCAAGATCTATAAGGATAGATCAAAACGCTTAATGGTACTTTCAAATGAGCAATACCTTGACATGATCTTGAAGGTGTTCAAGATGGATCAGTCAAAGAAGGAGTTCTTGCCTGAGTTGTAAGGTATGAAGTTAAGACTTAAAGCACGACCATGGCAGAAGAAAGAGGAAGGACGAAGGTCGTCCCCTATGCTTTTGTCATAGGCTCTATACGGTGTGCCATGCTGAGTACCACACCTGATGTGTGCCTTGCCACATATCTGGCAAGAGGGTACAAAGATAATCTAGGAGTAGATCACCAGATAGCGGTCTAAATTATCCTTAGAGGAATAATGATATGTTTCTCGGTTATGGAGGTAATAAAGAGTTCGACATAAAGAGTTACGTCGATGCAAGCTTAAACACCTATCCGGATAGCTCTGAGTAGAGATACCGGATACGTATAATGGAGCAACAATTTAGAATAGCTCCAAGTAAAACAGTTATTTGAAATGGCTCCAAATGTAGCGTAGTAGTTGCATCTACAAGATGACATAGAAATTTGCAAAGTACATACGGATCTGAATGTTGCGGACCCATTGACTGAAACCTCTCTCACAAGCATAACATGATCAAACCCAGAACTCTTTGGGTATTAGTCACATGGGGATGTGACCTTGAGTGTTAATCACATATCGATGTGAACTGGATTATTGACTCTAGTGCAAGTGGGAGGCTGTTGGAAATATGCCCTAGAGGCAATAATAAATTGGTTATTATTATATTTCCTTGTTCATGATAATCGTTTATTATCCATGCTAGAATTGTATTGATAGGAAACTCAGATACATGTGTGGATACATAGACAACACCATGTCCCTAGTAAGCCTCTACTTGACTAGCTCGTTGATCAATAGATGGTTACGGTTTCCTGACCATGGACATTGGATGTCGTTGATAACGGGATCACATCATTAGGAGAATGATGTGATGGACAAGACCCAATCCTAAGCCTAGCACAAGATCATGTAGTTCGTATGCTAAAGCTTTTCTAATGTCAAGTATCATTTCCTTAGACCATGAGATTGTGCAACTCCCGGATACCGTAGGAGTGCTTTGGGTGTGCCAAATGTCACAACGTAAATGGGTGGCTATAAAGCTACACTACAGGTATCTCCGAAAGTGTCTGTTGGGTTGGCACGAATCGAGACTGGGATTTGTCACTCCGTGTAAACGGAGAGGTATCTCTGGGCCCACTCGGTAGGACATCATCATAATGTGCACAATGTGATCCAGGAGTTGATCACGGGATGATGTGTTACGGAATGAGTAAAGAGACTTGCCGGTAACGAGATTGAACAAGGTATCGGGATACCGACGATCGAATCTTGGGCAAGTATCGTACCGATAGACAAAGGGAATTGTATACGGGATTGATTAAGTCCTTGACATCGTGGTTCATCTGATGAGATCATCGTGGAGCATGTGGGAGCCAACATGGGTATCCAGATCCCGCTGTTGGTTATTGACCGGAGAACGTCTCGGTCATGTCTGCATGGTTCCCGAACCCGTAGGGTCTACACACTTAAGGTTCGATGACGATAGGGTTATAGGGAAAGTATGTACGTGGTTACCGAATGTTGTTCGGAGTCCCGGATGAGATCCCGGACGTCACGAGGAGTTCCGGAATGGTCCGGAGGTAAAGATTGATATATAGGAAGTATGGTTTTGGCCACCGGAAGTGTTCCGGGCATCACCGGTAGTGTACCGGGACCACCGAAGGGGTCCGGGGGTCCACCAGGTGGGGCCACCAGCCCCGGAGGCCTACATGGGCCAATAGTGGGAAGGTACCAGCCCCTAGGTGGGCTGGGGCGCCTCCCACCAAGGCCCAAGGCGCCTCCAAGAGGGAAAGGGGGCAAACCCTAGGGCAGATGGGCCCTAAGGCCCACCCTAGGTGCGCCTCCCCCTCTCCCCCTTGTGGCCGCCTCCCAGATGGGATCTAGGGGCTGCTGCCACCCCTAGGGAGGGAACCCTAGGTGGGGGCGCAGCCCCTCCCCTCCCCCTATATATACTTGAGGTATGGGGGCTGCCCAACACACGATTTGCTCTCCCTGTTGGCGCAGCCCTACCCTTCTCCCTCCTCGTCTCTCGTAGTGCTTGGCGAAGCCCTGCTGGCATCTCGCGCTCCTCCACCACCACCACGCCATCGTGCTGCTGCTGGATGGAGTCTTCCGAACCTCTCCTTCTCCCCTTGCTGGATCAAGGCGTAGGAGACGTCACCGGGTTGTACGTGTGTTGAACACGGAGGTGCCGTCCGTTCGGCACTAGGATCATCGGAGATTTGGATCACGACGAGTACGACTCCATCAACCCCGTTCACTTGAATGCTTCCGCTTAGCGATCTACAAGGGTATGTAGATGCACTCTCCTTCCCTTCGTTGCTAGATTACTCCATAGATTGATCTTGGTGATGCGTAGAAAATTTTGAATTTCTGCTACGTTCCCCAACAGAACGAGCCTGACACATCGTAGCAGCTATTCTAGAGGATCATGATGTTCTCCTTGATTTTTGTGACGGGCTGATCAGTCATAGATATATACTTGGGTCAATTGAGTGATATGCAAGATTTATATGGGAAAGTGAGGAATCTTGGAATTGAAACTAGATGTATTTGGTACCTTGACATGAAGTAAGGAGATGGCATCGCCAGGTTGTATGCCACTGGAAACTTGGACTTCCTCTCCCACCACACCACCATTAACTAGCACATCCCACTATGTGAATAACACATGACATGAGTACATGACTAGCCTTGGAGATAAGTGATTTTTATGTGCCCACAGTGTTATTGGAGCGCTAGGCGTGCATACCTTTGGGCGCAGCAAGTTGTTCTTGAGCAGATCAAATGTTACCATAAGTGGCATTGGTAGATGGAATGACGCACTCACAAACACAATGGCAGTGTTTCTATTGTTGATATTCCTCTTGTATGCTATCTTGATATAATCATCTGTACCAACGCTACACATAATGGTCCATGCACCCTCGGGGATGGTAGTGATGCTGCTAGTATAACTCATGAGCAGGTCATCTGCTAGCTTCATGAGGGTCTCCCTCCCCTTTGAGTTGGCTGAAACAAACAAATGAAGAAAATCTTGTTTCTAAAGATATGTTTTCAGAGTTTAAGAAATTGAATAGTTTTAGGTTGCAATTACCGCTTAGAACTCTTTTGGTGACATAGCAGAGTTCTCTCATACGTGCACACTGTCGTGCGATGCTCGTCACAATACGCCTAGCTCCGAACATGAGCCCACTAATACATGGCTGGTAGAGCTCATTGATACCCATATCTTCTACTTGAACATGTTCTATAGCAGTGATCTACCAAAAATATTTACGAGAAAATCATATATTGGGTAAGGTGTCGACACCATAGATGGTAGAAGTTCATTACTATCTGGTACTTTTACCATACCTTGCAGGTGTTGGGACCCATGGTTTGAATTAGTACTCCTGATGGCATTTTGCAGTAGTTGGAGAAGGTACCGTGAACATCGTCCAAAGACACATCAACAATTGCCACTTTGCCATTTTGTATCACCCTACAGTACCTGACGAATGTGCATTTCCTAGATGGTACTAGAGATGATGGGAACATCATCTCAGTTGTCATCTGTTGTTTTCAAGCAACCATAAAGAAGGAAACCAATGAGTAATGGGACAAACTAATTTCTTGATATGCATGTTTTGCCAACAATATATTTGGTATTGTTTTTGTATGATATATTTGCAATCATGAAAAAACATATTTTTCTCAATACATAAAGAAATAAAGCATACATACCAAATACATGCATGGCCCCATTGTAGTCTGCATTAGTAGGCCACTTGTAGACCTTAGTGGTTTTTGCACTATATAGAATTCCAGGACATAATGACGCACAACACTCCTGCAATTATTTAAGACTGAAATCAGCTTGCGTGTGACATGAGATAGCATCATTGACAAGGAAAAAACTTTATGTTGTTTTTCCCTCACAATAATGTTTGTTATAGTTTATATGCAACTTACAGTATCCATGAGATAATCCACAATATTTTTGGCGTCCATCATGACAATAGCATTAGCACGAGTAGCCTCGGTCTTGAATCCAATTATACTAGCACTATTGTCTCCACCAAATTTTTTAGCATATTTCATCTTGTTCAATATTTCAAAGGATCCATCAAGGACAGCGACAGACAACCATAGAGGGCTATTGACGTTAGACAAAATGACAAACTCATGCAACGCTTTCTGAACTAGTTCAGTAATCATATCTATGTCATTTTGTAACGCAACAACAGTTTTTGCGTATGGGTTAACTTGGGCATAATGGTTTGAGCTTGCATCTTTTTCACCATGTAACCGCAAAATCTGCCAACCAAAGAATACAACATTAGTAATTTGAGGAAATTTTTTAAAAAGGATAAAAAATTAAGTTGGGATACAACCTTTTATAATACTTGGTAACTTAATTATTATAATTGCATAAAGATATCAAAGTTGGGCCATAATTTGCGAGAAAAATTTGTGTTTGCTTCAAACTTAATTGAAAATGCTAGAAGGGCTTGTTTTTCTGACGCACCTCTTGCTTTAACCACTCATTTTGCTCCGTTAGCAATCGCATCTCTCTAGAGTGATGATTTTCTGTTGGTAAATCGATGCAAGTGAGGCAAAGTGCATTCCTCTGTGCCATCTTAAGACTCTTTTTTTCATCCCTCAACATTTCATTCTGCACTTTTAGTCCATAGCTCTCCTCTTTTTCGGTCAGATACTGAAGTTTGTGCCAAGGTACAAGTACAAAGAGTGATTAATAAATTTATAATGCACCTTTCTATTTTAGATCCTATGATGCTACATATATATTTAGTTTGTAAATAAGAAGTGAAGATATCACAACTTAGTACTATCTGATGGATGCATACTTAATAGTGATCTAAATGATGACCAACTATATCATTGACATTTTACATGTAAAACTATTTTAAACCGGACCTTCACTTGTGTTCTCTTGTTCTGGAACCAACACTTGACTTGTTCCATTGCAAGGCCCGTTGACTCACTCAACCTCCTCCTTTGATTTTCATCAGGGTGTTCACATATGCCAAAAAAAAATGTTCATTCAGTGGAGAAAATGAAAATTGGGTAGACACTGTAAGTTCTTAAAACTAACTACATATAGTTGAGTCTTGTAAATTGTTTCCTTTTTCATTGTTTATTGATAGTATACAAGTATGTTATATGGCATTTCAACTAAATACTTGTTGAGTATAAAGCAGCCATTGGTGATAATTAAAATACACATAATACTCCCTCCGATCCAACCTAATTGTCACTAATTTAGTACAACTTTGTACTAAATCAGTGCTAATTAATATGAATCTGAGGGAATATAAAATTATAACTTGAAATTAACCATGTTCTATAGTAGGAACCGGACCCTTCAAGTATGTAGCTCTGATGACCAGTGAGCCTCTGTAGGTACTTCTTTGTTTGTGGGGTCTCAATGCCATGTTGGTCATCAGAGGAGTTCCCCCCAAGTGTGCTTCTGTTGCTATTTGATATTCCAAATTCAACATCACGTGCTCGATGGTTCCTTGCATGTGACCTGTCATTCTGATATTCAAAATGGTACGTCCGTTTTTAGATTTTCACTGGTTTCAAAATACTAATAGCTTCAAAAGTAAACAAGTTACTCCACAAGTTAATTTTGTTATTATACCCCCAAGACACTTAAAATAATGTTTTGTTCATGTTAAAACAAAGTTCTATAACCCAATTGTTGCATTTCTATACTAACCAATTGGGACATAGAGTTGCCTATCCCTTGTTCTATGTGTTTGGACAAAAAGGATACAAACATGGAAACAAATTATGTGATACACTAGGTGGTACATGTTCCATAGAAGAGGCCCTTCTAGATAAAGGATCACATGTGTTAGTTTTCAAAATGAATTTCCGATGCTTGTAGGTCCTATTATGAACATAGAATTAACGACTTACAACAGCGGTTCTTGAAAAAAAGTGCCTGAAAATCCAATGGTAATTTATTGGGAAGAATGAGTTACAACTCTAACAATGAAAAGCTACCCCCTCATATTTTATTTTCCTAGGCTCAAGTCTATTTAATATTTTGGTCAGTTTCACTTCGCAACCCCACTGGTAATAATGTCTCGTGGCCACACTGGCATCTGTCCTCAATTAGTTGTTCTGTCCACAAGGTCTACTCCGGGTCTCTCTACTAATGTATGTGCATGTGAGCTATTGAAATTGGAAAGCCTCACACAATTAAGCAGTATAGTTGTGGATTTTGAGAATGTAAAGAAGGATTATGTTGATTAGATTGAATCCATAGTTTTTGATAAAATTGATATTGGTACAAGATTCTATTGAGAGACTGGCCTAAGAACTCGGAGGGAATACCTCTGTATAAGCAGATCTAGGAGAAACATGTTGGAGTCAATATAAAGAAACAACAATAGTCTATCAATCAAGTAAGGTCGCACTTATCTAAAACTAGATGGATGAATTCCATGATATATTTCAATATTTCCTAACGAATAGCCAAATAAAAGCCACGTGCAAGATCTATTTCAATTTCTCCTAGGAAATACAAACCATAATGTTCTCATAAATTTCTTCCAACAATAAAATATGATACTAATCTTTGGAGTAGCAAGAAAGTGTGAAAGAAAACTTTCAACTAGCCATCATTGCAGATGGGGAAGGAATTATACCGACTGTGTGGTATGCCCATCATGAACTTCTCCAATCTTTCTCGCCATCAACGAGTGGACACCCTCAGCAAGATGATCCACTGCAAGCTTGAGAGAATTCACAACCTATAAACTGTTATAGTGTTTACTCACTCAAGGATGGAGTATTGTTATGTTGTTTCCCCTCATCTTTTCTTCTACTTATAGATGCCACCTATATGCGGATTTTCTTCTTGGCTTCTAAACCCCGATAGTAGCGCCTGGTGAGAGAGAGAGAGGGAGAGAGAGAATAATTAACTATTCAATTGCTCTTGAATACGACGAATATATAAGAAATCATTTTCTTCATTTTGGTACACTAAAAAGGTGTCCTATTAATTGCACAGGCTGGATGAGATATATTGTAGTGAGTGAATTAATGCTACCAATTAATAGAGAGAGAGGCAGAGAGAAAGCGAGAGAGAGTGACTCATTATTCCATTGCTCTTAAATAAGAGGAATATGGGAAATCTTTTGGTTCACTTTGGTACACTAAAAACATGTCCTATTAATTTCACAGGCTGGATGAGATATATTGTAGGGAGTACAATTAATGCTACCAATTAAATCCAGGCCTAATTCATACTGAGTGGCTGAATGTGTGGGCTATACTCTATTTACCTCATGAGTATGCGTATGGCCTTCAATATTGTCACAAAAGCAGGGGGTCTCCATAAATATACTACTCTAGCCATTCCCCCCTTTCGGCTAGTGGCCAGTCCCTCACTAGCATACTGATGAGTGATATTTTTACACACATTCACCCTTAGTTTAAATAGAGATATTCGCTCCGATATTGCTACTAATGACTAAAGAATGCAATGAATTCCATAATACTCTTTTTGATGTGTTTCCACATGAAATGGGCTAAAAAGGGAAGAAATCATGTGAGAACATGCAAAGGAATGGAAATGAAGGAAGAAGCAATCACCAGGAGGCGCACCAGCTGCCACAGACCAAAAGACGGCATTCCATATGGGCACCGCGTGGATTCCGAGGCAGCTCGTCTACCTGAACAACTTTTGTAAAGGGGACCCCATCAAAATGTCAACATAGGAGAGAGTCGAACGAAGCCAAAATAAAACCATCATCATCCCCTTTCATCAACCTTAGTCGCCGACACTTCCATCTCCAAAGCCGCCATCACCACCATAGGCCAACACCATCTAGTTCATACTTGTAATCGTGCATCGCATAAGGACTCCATTGTAAGACATATTTGCAATCAATCAATCTTCAAGATGTGTTTTGAAATGTTTTCTTCTTGCGATCTAATCTCCATGTATGAATAGTTCGGTATGGTATGGTTTGAGGCATAGGCCATGCAACCCTCTGTATTTGTTGTGGGGGTCAATGGAAGATCTTTGAATTAACAACATGTATGTGTGAAATAAAATTGTTCCCTAGATGTCTCTTGTCTTGTCCGCGATCTTCATCCTTGTAGGTACCTAGGGTCATGGAGATCGAGCAACTGTGAGGCTAAGTGTAGGGAGAACGTGAAGTGTTATTCTAAACACGAGTGATAGAAGGGTTTAGTACGGTAACACGGATCCAATGCTTGGGGATTCATGAGGTGTAGTCATTTAACGCCCAAAGCTCTTATCTAATATTTATTATCTTAATTATCGTGGCAACCCCGCGCGACGGATAGGGCCTGCGGTAGGACAATTGATTCCTGATGCAGGACTCGTGCCGGTCAAGATGTTATTTGGACACATCCGCCACTTCGGTTCATAACACATCTCGATGGGTGACTTACAACACACAAATTAAGATCATATCTGATCTGAACACAATGGTTGTAAGCATTAAGACCTCATACCCATACCTCCTTTTATTTTAGGTTTTGAACCATCATTTCCTTGATTGATCCGGTCAAAAGATGGAATTAATCCTTTAACAAAGCTTGCTAGAGACTATCACTTCAAGCTTTTCCCAAGTGTCAAAGGTACCTGCGGGATGGCTATATAACCAACGCTTTTGCTTTGACGGTTAGTGTCAACCCAAAAAATTTCAATTTTTATTTCATCATATGTGAAAGCATTAAATTTAAATATCCCATACATTTCATCAAAGGGTTGTAGTATTGTTACGGATCCTCTATACTTTTGCCTGTAAATTGTTTACCTCGTAGCTTCCTAAGTAAATGCGGATTAATTCAAAAAAAATCCATTTGGTCCTGGTCCTAAAGATGTAAATATTTTCTAAATAGGTGGTCCCAAGAGATTTATTGTCGTGAGTTGATACACATGTTCAAACTGGACCATGGTTTGTTAGGACTGGCAAAATAAATTAGTACATAAAAATTAACCAAGACTTAGAACAAAAACTAAAAGAGCTTAGCTCCCCAGCAAGGACACTAGATTTTTTTTAAGTCCTACAGTATCATAGGGTTTAGTTGTAGCCCTTTCAAAGTAATAGTATCAATCCCACATGAAGCACGTGAAATGGTCTTTGCCTCTTGTAGAGATTTACTCGAATGTGCCTCCAAGTAAATTTTTGTCTAAACCAAAAGCGGCATGGAGGTGGAAATATTGCAACGGTGAGTGACTGAAATCTTAAGTGCCAAAAGTAGTAACAAAGACAAAAGGAGTAAGGATAGTGATGAAATCTGCACTAAGGCTAAGGCGTTCTCAAGGAGTTTGGATTCCCCACTTGTATGTTTGCTACTTAATTATGCCAACACATAATTCTTGGTCCAGATAACTAATACGCTTTACATGATTTTATAGGTGGGCGGAGCCAAGTACAGGCACATGCATACAGTGTAGCTCCATATCGCACACGCTGCCACCTTTCCTCCCTATGCGGCTGATGGCAATGATGATTAAGGATCCCCGAGTGGTCGTAATAAAGGGGGTCTCGATTGGTCCCCTATCAATGGTCAGGGAAGGAGGGAAATAGCTTATTTCACCGCAATACCTCCTCAACCCACCTTCGCAAAGACGGTAACATCCTTTTCGTACATCAAGGCAGATGTTGAGCGGTTGACTTCACTCGGCATTGGGAAGAATAGTTAACATAAGCATATGAAAAGAACGTTGTATCTTATCAGTATTTCGCTCCTACACATACTAGAGTTACTCCATATCCCCTAGAACTTGGGGAATTACTCAGAAATAGAGACAACAAGCATTACCAAAGTATTCATGGCAATTGCAGATGAATGATTAGTGTAACACACATATGAATCCACGCTAGGTTTCGGTATGACAACACGGTAAAATTATGAAGATGCGGATGGAGATGATGATGTAGGTTGATGTCGAAGTCTCCTCAATCAGTATGATGGTGTGGTGGTGCCCTTCTACTGATTCCCCTTCCAAATCAATCCCAAAGGTGAGGATTCATGGTTATGGTGTCTATGTTTGTCTTCTCTCAGTTCTAATAATGCAGAGTTAAAAGTAGTCACCAAGGGGAGGCGGCACCATGCGGTACTACCACTCCTATGAGCAGGTATGACCGTACCACACACCATATGGTGTCTATGTTTGGCTGGTTTGTCCCTTGGTCGGTGCTTCATATGGTATTTTATTATCTTGTCAATTGACGTAATATTCACTCATAAATGGGTAT
>NC_041390.1:4342437-4364200 GCF_002162155.2 Triticum dicoccoides | reverse complement strand
TTTTGGGTATTTCCCAATTAATGCTCCAAATATCCTTCCCCTCCGGGTCCAAGGAGGAGGATACCCATAGGCTCCAACATCACTAGCAATGACCCCGTACCCCGTGAAAGAATAAGGCATTCAGACAGAGGCCTCGCTACCTCTGACCTAGGGTAGGGGCTAGGCCACTACGAACCTTGGGAGACCAAGCGGCAACAGCAACGCGTAGGCATGCCGTCGCCGAGGGAGGGGAGAGGGGGAGGTGGGTGGTGGCGGCGGTCGGTAGGGTTTCCTTCCGAGTCGCTTGTAAGGCGACGCGGGGCGGGAGAGCTAACCACTTGTTTATCTCCTGCTTGCTTTTTTCCACTTTGTAGTTGCACTATAGTCGTCAAGAGCTTTGTTAAATTAAAGTGAGGAGTGTAAAGCCTTGTATTGAAAAGTAAAAAAACTTTACCCGTTCGAACAATAATCCACTTTGACTAATCCACGTGAATTATTTCCAATAACCTATCTATAGTTCACTTGATTCTAGTAGAAAGATGAAGAAAAATGGAAGAAAATAGCGAACTATGTCCTCCTCCTTTGGGTGCCGAAAGACAGTTGCACCTTAATCACCTTGACGCAGCGGCTCGTCACACGCTCTGCATGATCCGTGAATGACCATGCTCTGTTTCTTCATCCAACGCGAGCTTGGAATGTGACGGAGGAGGCAGCGTGGGTTTGCTGCTCGCCTCGTTGCTCTTCCCCCAGAGGACCAAGTAGAGCCCCACGACGACCAGCGCCGACCCGACCACGCTCCCGAGGTGGAGCTGCTCGCGGAGCACCGTGACGTTGATCCCGGCGGCGATCATCTGGATGAGCGGCATGAACGCCGTGGTGAACACGGGCCCCCGCCGCTCCACGCACCACGACATGGCCAGGAACCCCAGCCCGGACCCCACCACCCCCACGAACAGCACCGTCACGGCCTTCAGCGCCGTGCCGGGGAGCCACACCTGGAGGGTCATCGCCTCCGTCGCGGCCCCGACGGCGGCCATCTGCGCGGTGCTCAGCAGGAACATCCACGCCGTGCTGGAGTACAGAGCGGGGTACTTGGTGCCGATCTTGGACTGTAGTATGAACCACAGCGACCAGCTCGCCGAGCCGCCCAGCAGCGCCGCCGACCCGATCGCCCACCTCCACGCGCCACCGTGGGCAGCAGCCGCGGCGGCGTGGTGGTCTGTGGTCCGCGTCCCCGTCAGGGCCGGGCCTTGGTAGAGCGCCATCAAAATCGCTCCGGCCAGCCCCACGGCCGTGCCGGTGAGCTTGGCGGCGCCGGAGCCGGTGGTCACGTCGAGCTTCTCGATCTTGAAGGGCAGCGCCAGCAGGAAGGTGAACATGGGGGTCATATTGATGAAGGCGCTCGCGAACGTGGCCGTCGTGTACCGCAGGCCGAAGAAGAAGAGCCACTGGGTCAGTGACGCTCTGCCATGCCATTGCCATGCATTAATTAGCATACGAAATTTAAGCTCTGTCAACACTTGTTACTCTTGCTATAGTTAAGCAAAAGAGATTAAGCTCTGTCAACACTTGGTGTAATTAAGCAAAATAGATTAATTACCCGAGCAAGGCACTCAAGAAGAGGTAGACGAAGATCTCTGTGGTCATCTTAGGCCTAGTCTTCCTACATATATATACATGAAAACCACATAGAAATTAGCAAACTCAACATCAGAAACTAGTATCTTGTGAAAATATAAAAGCTTTCATTACTCCTGGTCTATATTTGCAACGACATAATTAGTGCTGACACGAACCTCTCTTTGAAGTAGGCGATCGGGGCGAGGAAGAGCGTGGCGGTGAGCTGGCGGAGGACGATGAGGACGGTGGTGTGCATCCCTTCGTTAAAAGCCATCTTTGTCAGCGTGTTCATCACCGCGAACACGGTCACCACCGCCAACATCGTCACTATAGGCTTCCAATCCATTCTCCTCTCTTGATCAACGCAATCAAGTTCACTAGCTCGATGTATGGTGAGAGGGGCTTTGTCTTCCTTTTCGGAAAAAAGCTATATGATGAGTGTGATACTAATTAACTAACTAAACTAGGTCCTGGATTTATAGCAAAAGACATACTAGTGGCAGGGCTATTTATGGCCTCCACTCATGCCCTGCAGACAATCCGTGGAGATCCATGTGTACAATATTCTACAATTTAACTAGTTAAATCAGCAGTACATCACTATTTGCTTTAACTTTGTGTGCAATGTGTTCGGCCAGGCATGACTGGTATAGTGGCATTAGTTATCTAGTCGGGCCATCCAAAAGTTCTAATGGAACAAGACATTATCATCTAGCATTATAAATGGAAGAATTTGTGCATCTAGCTAGCTTTACACGAATTAGCTAGCTAATCTAGTTCCTTAACTGATAGCATCAGACATGTTTGTAGTAAGACTATTAAAGGTATCAACTCATGCCCTGCAAATAATCTATGGATGTGCATGTGTACAATATTCTATAACTTTAATGGTTAAATCAGCACAGCAATATTTGCTTTAATTTGTGTGCGCTGAGGAATGCTATATCATTGTGTGTTGGCCCATATGCATGCACGACTAGCATTAGAGCAACTCTAAGAGATAATCTAAAAAGATAATGCCTAAACCCATTTTAGATGCAGCCCCTAATACTTTTTCAAGGATTTTTAGGGTGCATTGCTTGGACAAATTTCACAGAAGTGTAGCCCCAATACCTCCTCATTCCCTTACATTAATCGGACATTTCTTGTGTGCGCCAATATGTTCAGCCATGCATGACTGGCATACTAGACCGGCTATCCAAAAGACATTGTCACCTACCAAAGGAAATTTAAGGATTTGTACACCGAGCTAGCTTTCTACTCCCTCCTTTCCAAATAAGTGCCATGGTTTTAGTTCAAATTTGAACTAAAACCATGCCACTTATTTTGGAATGGAGGGAGAACTATTTAACTAGCTAGTTTATTTTGATAACATCGGAGATGCTTGTGGCATGGCTTTATTGCCAACCTTTTGTAGTCTGAGGAGGGGAACCCGTCGGCTCTCCATACTTTGATGCACTAGCTATTTATTACTGTAAAGTATTAGGTCATACAAGGAATAAACATATCTCGAGCTTAGAAGCTACGCCAACCACAATAGGGATTACGTTTCACAGATATGCTACATCAATCCTATTGTTAGACTGTCATCCATGTCGGTTGAATAAGCCTACGCTACCATTTCCAATTCATTACACTTAAAAGACCAACGAATCCAGCACCCCCACACGCTAAAGTGAGTACCAACAAGAAGTTGGAAACTTTCTTATTAAAGTAAATTTGAGTTCCAAATATCCCAGCTTAATCATAAAGCACACCAAGGTGGCATATATTGATTTCAGAGAAAAAAATCCACAAGTATGAAGATTACACCAATACTCGTCTAGATCCTAGGTTAGATTGATAGTCATTAAATATGGCAGGTGGATCCAGGTAGTCCACTTATCACTAGTCAGGATTGCAATTTTTTCCCAAGGTGGAAGTGCGGGAAATAAGATCAATGATGACATTGGCCACTTTTCTAGATGAATAAGGGTTTGGGAGAAGGAGATCCATGTATGTGTGTTCATTTGTACGTCATTGTAGATTTGCTCATCATTCTTATAAGAAGGGTTAAGGGGGATGTGTTAATCGATGGTGTTGGTGTCGGGGGTTCCATTTTCTAGTGTGTCGAACAATTCTTATAGAACCTGGTATGGAATAGGCATTGAAATGTGAATCAGATGCTATGGATGTTTGAACAATTATCCGACCTCTAGATTAACTTTCATAGGAGCGAAATATTCAGCTATGTGCGAGCCAAAAAAAAAAGCACAAAGATCAAAACAACTGATTTTTTTTTTGTTGCGAGCCAGGGTCGCTTCCCTTTTTTCACATGTAAATTTCCATACATTTTTGGAAGCCCCTGATATTTCTGAAAAGAATGGACTACTACAGGTCCATGTTTTTCTGTCAGAGTGGCAAACATAAATGAAATAGGTCGACTAGGTGGAGTATTATTCGTAGACCGAAGGACTGAGATGACCTTAGAGTGGAGAATTTGTAGGTTAAAAATAAATGCATGCTGAGTAAGTGGCTCTTTAAGGTGCTCATGCGCATGGTGTGTGACAAGAATTGCAAGGGACAAAATATCTTCACAACTAAACACTGTCACGGAAAGTGGCGGACCTAAACAAAAATTACCAAATGTCCACTTATATGCCAAAGTATGTATAACTGTTTACAAGGCGCTAGCGCACTAAGTATTGGTTCTAACCATGAAGCAATATATTTCCCCTAGCTAGTAAGAGCATCTACAGCTGGGCGCCCCAAACCCTTCTCAAACGCTCGGGCGTTCCATCCGACCACTGACCGGTCATGATTTTTCAACCCAGACGGACGCCTCAAATGGGCCTCAAATGCCTGGTCTGAAAGGCAGCCCTCATATCCGGTTCAAATATGGGGCGGATATGAGGGCGCCCAGGCATGCCCACCATGTCGTACCCTGCCCATGCTGGCCCACCCGACTCCACACATATTCGTCCACATCCGCTTCCCGGACCAAACCCTAACCACTTCACTACACTCCACTCCACTACCCTCCACCAGCCGAGCACATCTCCGGGGGTGTCCGGCTGTCTCCAGCATGGCAGACAGCGGATTCGACTCCGACCAGTCCGGATCCGTCGACTGGGGTGTCATCCCATGCAGGTTGGAGGAGGCAATGGCGGTCCAAATTGCACTCCGCCGCTCCCGAGAGGACAGCGCCCGGCCGACGGACGGATCTGTCTGCCGTGACTCCATAGCATCGACTGACTGGGCGCTCGGGTCCTCTGGGGCTAGATCATCGCGGTCCCGGCAGGCGGAACCCCTCTCCTTCCCCATCACCGGTCAGGCAGACTATGAGTCCCACCAGGTACGGGAGGCCGCCGTGGGAAGGAGAGGATAAGAGCCACTGAGGCCTTTATCGCGGTGGAAATGGTGGCGGCGAAGGCGGCTGATGCGGTGGCATAGGCGTCCGCAGAGGAGGAAGTCATTCGCGCCCGCATTATGAAGAACCGGCAGCGGAGGAATACGTGCGCCCTCGCCCGAGAGCAGAATCGGGCGGACTGCGCCATGGACGGACTGCCACTGAAGGAGGAGGAAGACAATGACGGCGAGGACGGCTCCGGCGACAAACAGATCCGTCTCGATCCCTACTGCGTCTTCGACCGGTGCTTCTGCGAGAAGGGCGGCAAGGGCGCTGGGAAGGGCAAGGGCAGCCGTGGATGAACTCTACCATATCCAAACATGCCATATTTTGATAATATGATGGCATGTTTAGTTAGTAGTGATGAAGTAGCCAGACGATGTGTGTGCATCGATGTAGTTGCATGAGTTTGTATGGATTTGAGAAATGATAATTGAGGTGTCCGGATGTGGATTACATTATCTGATGGGTGCCCGCGAACACGTCCGCGGGCGTTTAAGGGACCGGATTTGCTCATCGTGACTGTAGATGATCTAAGATAGCATAGGTCACAGTGTCAAAGAGGAGTTTTTCAGCAGCAGATAGATATGCTCCTTCATCGTTTGAAAGGTTCCAACACATGCTTGTGGAAGATTATTTGGTTGGAGACAAGCCACTTAGTCAGCAGTACCCAGCACTCTATAACATCGCCCAACATAAAAACATGTCTTAGTGGCTAAAGTGCTGTCAACAGTGCCTATGGATATTGGCTTAATGCCTAGCAGACAATCTATGGAGATGCATGTTAACATTGTCTCAATATTCTACTACTCAATTCGTTAAATCAGTACTAGTACAACACTGTTTGCTTTAATTTTTGTGCGCCGAAGAATGATGCATGTGTGTGTAGGGCCAGGCATTCATTCTGCAGACCATGCATCCGAGGCAATGGAAGAAGAACCTCGTTATCGTATCTTCCAAAAGGAATGGAAGAATCTGTAGCTTTATGCGAGGGAGAAAGAAAGAGAGGAGACTAAGGCTAGATGCTTTGAAAAGGCTAGATATCCAGCCGGACTCAGACGTACTTAAAACGTTGAGATATACATACATTATTACTATCTTGGTTTATTCCAAGCAAAAGAAGGCGCGGTGCATTCACCAGGATATATATTTAGCGAGAGTCACAGGTTCATCCCTTATCCTCAAGGTTTCCAAAAATTATGGAAAATACATGCATGTAGGGAACACTTCACTCAAAAGAAGAGGAGAAATCTGGTGCATTTGTTCCTAAATAGCGAGCTTCTTCGGTGATTTTCATTAAAGAAACCACCTCCCAACTTACAAAAGTTCTCCCAAGAAAGAAAATCTCGAAAGGCTTTAAGAAAAATTCGGGTGGAAATGTGGATACATCCTGCGAATATTGTCTCATATATGTTTGTCCACGGAATCGAATGCTTAATTTATCTTGTGAGAATTGTGTCCTTAGGCCCAGATTTAACACATGGGGTGACGACCAATAACCCATCAGCTAGATCCGCCAGGCACTAACATTCCCCCCGTAAATATATGTATGTTCTTGACCTGACTGAATCTTTTAAATATTGCGTAGTGATTTTTGTGCTCTGCAAAAGGAAAAATAGCATCCTTCTGCGTCAGTAGCAGTAATATTTATGCTCCTGCAAATCGATCAAGCATCACGTCAGTAGTAAAATATTTAACCAACCAAAAATAGCATCTAGACGTGTACCACTGAGAACCAACGAAGAAAATAGAGGACGGTGCAAGATGATCAAGCACGTGCTTATGCTGCTAGCTACTAGATCGAGCTCCTCCATTGGTGACAAGAGATAATTAATGTGATTCACACAAGCTAAGTAGAGTGTGAGGTAAATTAGAAAGGTGAATGCTACTTTTTTAGCACTTCTGTAAAATTGTTACGCTGTGTCCTCTTCGCCCCATTTAAAGTTCACTGCCACATTTACCACAAAATTGTTACACTGGGTTACCCCATTTAACTTCTTTTTTTTGGCTGGTTAAACCTACTTGTCGGACCAACGAGGTTGATGCTACTTTTTTAGCACTTCTGTAAAATTGTTACCTTGTGTCCTCTTCGCCCCATTTAAAGTTCACTGCCACATTTACCACAAAATTGTTACACTAGGTTACCCCATTTAACTTCTTTTTTTTTGGCTGGTTAAACCTACTTGTCGGACCAACGAGGTTGATGACTTACCAACTCGAAAGCACAACCCTCAAAGCAGGGCCATTGATTCCATTTGGTCGTGAGGAGTGTGCCAAAAATGAATAAGGGTGCCAAGTGGCGCAAAGAGGCGACCACAAAACTCCCTAGCAACGACTGCTGGATTCACCACTAGGTAGGGTTGTGCGTGTAGGAGGACACACCCAGCCGGTTTGCACTTCCGAATTCGAATAGTTACCAGGCACCTGACAAGGTTGGCCTCGCAAGTGGTTCGAGCCGGTCAGAATTCAGATAAATTGTTATATTGGGCTAAAGATGACAAAATATAATGATTTTGATGTAAGACGTGGCAAAAATATTTAAAAGGGATAAACACCGCCACAAATGTACAAAGTGGGGATCAAAACATGGGATTCACTACTAAAGTAAACTTATTGAAATGAATTTTACAAAAAAAATCCACCTGAATTAGCAGTCCATCCTCATTAAATATATCCAAAAGTGTATGGTTGCTTCATGACTGGACTAACCCCTTGCATGCATACGGACATAATTGAGTTTCTTCACGTTCTAGTTTGACTTTCCAACAAACAAGACCAATCTTTCTATTTTAGCAAATATAAAAAAATAATGTAAGCAGGATGTAAGCGCTAAAATATTATACTTATACTGAGTTGAAATACAGGGAAGATAAGCGGACTGTAGCTAAAAAGCCGCACGGGCTCTAACTGCTATTGTGCGATTGTGAGGTGGACAATTAGTTATAGATGTTAACTACTCCCTCTATAAACAAATACAGGAGGTGACCTAAAACATCTTATATTTATTTACCAGAGGAATTATTAAATTGGTTATGGATGGCATAACAATAATAAGATATATTGGACAATTAACAGCATTGGATCGTACTGAAGAAAAAACGAGGAACTGATGCTGCCTGCCGGCACGTACTAATAAATGAGGAACGTATGGCTTGCAAACCAAGAAGAGCAGAAATAGAGCAAAGCAGAGGCGGTGGATGGGAGCACTCATTCGATCCTGTTTGTCTATTCAAAGTCTATCAACTATCATTCGCGAGCGTATTGATTTGTTTCAGCTTTTTGGAATTGGCACCTCAATCCAATGGATGGACGGAAACATATTAGGTACGTGCTCTTGTGTTCTTCCTGTCTCTTTTCGGAATACGTATCCAGAGGAAGAGAGAATCCAAGTACGCCGACGGTACTGTTTTGAATGGACTAAAATGACATCCGGCGCAAGAAGTCTCTCCCGAATCTCTCCGCTTTATGCCAATCTCTTGTTATGTGGACGTGCATCAAATCTGCCGTCCGGTGATTAATTAACGCCGGAACTTGCAAGATAATGGGAGGAAAGAAGCAAGCTACGAGTACTAATCATCAACGGAGTAGTACATTGGAAGAACATTTCGAAATATGTTAATAATAAAGGGGGTAGTGCTGGTATCTATGCCCTGGCAAAAAGAGATATAATATTTTTATCGCAGATATCCTGGAAATAAATAAATTCGATAATCAGACCCTTTTTCAGCTTTTGAGTTCGGAATATAATATAGAATCTGGTTATATAAACGACGCGTCCCACCTACGGAAATGTTGTTTTGCATCATTTAAGAAGATAGACAGAGTTGGTTAATCCACTATATACATTTATCATTTTTTTAATGATTACATACGAGATTACTTTTTAGAATGATTTAACAATTACTAACCTTAGCTGCAGCATCGTTCTCTTTGTAACACCCCGGTCAAACCTATCAGTTCACTCATCGGTTTCATGCCGATACGTCGGCCGGCGATCTAGGCTGGCGTCACATATCAGCACTAGTATTTTCTCCCCCGCAAAACAAAACATTAGTTTTTTCTACGCAATTGTTCCCCCTCATACGTATCCGAGATCAACTTTTCAGTATGTCACCCATTCTTAAATTGGTCTAAGCCAGGGCTCTTGAAAATAAGATGCACCTTGTTGATATAAGTAGTTTATCACTCCTATTAAGTTTGATGTCACTGTTGGAGTATAACGTTCGACCATCTCCCATAGTTCGGATTTTTGGAGCAACTGACTGGTGCGTGAATTCTACATGGTATTAAAGCTCAGAGATCTTGAGTTCAAGAGCCGGCTGACACAATTAAATTACAGCCCATTTTGCTGCACATTTAGGCTTGAGGGAACCACACGTAATGGGGAGTAGAGCAGTTTTCTTCTCAAGCACCTCGTAGCACCGGAAGCAAAACTTTACTTCTGTTGCACTATGAGAGAGGAAGCACCTGTGCAACCTGATCTCAACAAAGAAAAAATTTGGTTTTCTGTAAAAAAAATAACACAGTACAGTCGTAAGTGCTCATACATATACACGTATACACTCACCCCTATGAACGCATACACGCACACTCTACCTTATGAGCACCTTTAAGGGACTGAGCCGGCATATCATCTTGAGATTTTACGAAGTTACCGTAGACGCCTCGCAGTCGACAAGAAAGTCTCCTCCCACTAAATGTGCATCGCCGAAAATTCTGAAGTAAATCCAGGATAAATGCGAGCATCAGAATTTAAATCCTGATGAACTGGGGATACCATTGTTCACCTGACCATCCAACCACAGGTTGGTTTGCAACTGTTTTTTCTACTTAAGGCACCCATGTTAACACTTGCGCTGTACATGATCTTTTTTTAGCGGTATGTTCTACAGAACCATGGCAGCTATACACCGCTTGAAGTGGGTAACACGGCGTGGATTAACCGCTGGTGGTCGTGACGCTGACAACTGTGATAGCCTCGAGCACATGTCTACGTTGGTGTCCTAAAAAAATTAATTCTTTTTCATTACTTTTTATTCCACTTTATCACTAATAAATTTTTTTAAACAAAGTGTTCACTTATTTACAAAAAATGTGTAATTTCAAAATTATTAAAAAAAATTAAAAATCATGTAATTTGTGTAATAGCAGCTGGATCAACACTTGGGCCCCTCCATTAACCTCTGGTGATAGTGGCGCCGACAGCTGTGCAACTTTCTCAAGCGCATGCACGTGTGGGTCGAAATAACTATTTTCATTTTCTCATACTTATTATTTCATAAATGCGTAGGTAATTCAAAAATGTTTTCATGTATTTTTCATATGTTCATGACATTGAATAAATTCCATGTATTCTCATGCAATTAAAGAGTTAATGGAAATACGAAATAATTAAAGTACTCTATGTATAAATTGCCTGTTTGAAAAATCATGTATTTTATTAAAGTTTTCATGAACTTTTAAAAATGTACAAACAATTTAAAATGTTGATATATTTAAGAAATGTGTCTATAATTTAGAAGTATTCACAGTTTTTCAATAATTGTTCATGTAATTTGAAAATGTGTTCACGCATTTTAAATACGTTCATATCTTTTAGCGAAAGGTGATCATGTATATTAAAAATATTCACGTAACATATAAAACTGTTTTTGTATCTTTTTAAGACATGTTGAATTATATTTGTAAAAATGATCGTTTACATTTAGAAATGTGCAGCTCGGCCCATTGGTGCTCGCCTAGACGACCCGTTATTATACACATATTGGCCAAATTTCAAGTGATGCTTCATATAGGCGAAATTTTTTAGAACAACTAATCAAGGAGTACTCCTTGGGCAGGCCCCGCAAGGGTCACTTTTGGAGTGCGCCACTTCGAGCGCTCTCAGCCGCTGCCACGTGTCGTGTGCTGGGTGCTCCCTCGGGTTTAAAAAAAATCTATACGTGTTTTTGGCTTTATGATGATTTTTTTTGGGGGGAGGGGGGGGCGGGGGTGGCTTTTTGGTTTCTTCCTGGTTTTCCTAGGTTTGGACACAAAATCAAATGGGGAGAAAAAACTTTTTTTCCTTTTTTTCTATGACAGGCACAGATTTGCTTTCGCGAGGGCACAATTGTGCCTCTCAAAAAAGGAAAAAGTGTGTTTTCTTTTTTTTCTATCGCGAGAGGCACATATGTATTTCTTGTCTTCTCATGGAGGCACATATTTGCTTCCACGAAAGGCACATACATGCCTCTTGGAAAGGGGAAAAACGCCTTTTCTTTATATCTTTACTTCCGTGAAAGTCACACACTACTAGGGAAAAGTCTAGCATTAGCACAGGTTTTTGGCCTAGCAGTAGCGCGGGGTGCCGCGCTACTGATAAGGCGCTACAGCTAAAGGTTAGAAGTAGCATTGGTCAACACACGCTACTGCTATAAGTACTTAGTAGTAGCGAGATTTTCGTAACGCGCTACTGGTAAGTACTAGCAGCGCGCCTCTGCGCGCTACTACTACTATTATTGCGTATTCTATTTCTTTTTCATTTTATGTTGTATTCGTACAACATTATACAAGTTTCCATACAGTAGCAATTTAGAGATTGTTTTTACATCATAATGATTTATTACATCACTGGGTGAAAGAACCGTGGACTAGTTTCAAGTGGATGGATCCATCCACTTGAAACTAATCCGTGGTTCTTTCACCCAATGATATAATAAATCATCATCATCATCATATCATTAACAACTTACCATCATGACATCATTGTCATATAACACCTCCTCGTGATCATCATTTTCATCAATGAGACATCATATAGCAAGTCGGTCACTAGTCATAATCACAACTCCTCCTCATCGTCATCATCAACTCTAACACATTGTAGCACATAATAACACATTGTACCTAAGACCTACTCTTCTCTCATATGACCTGCTACCTTCTCTTAGGTAAAATAGCATAAAACAAGATAGGCCATGACTCTCCATTATGGAGAATTGAGATTATCTTGTCTCCAATTCTTGCGCTTCGCACAATGTTGCTTCCAAGTAGCTCCCTACGATTGACCATACATTTTTTCCAATCTTTGATTGTCATGTCTCCATCGGTTTTAGAAATCCGGTATGAACAACAGTGATGCATAGGATGACATGGCCGTAAGCTCATAACATCAAGGCGACCTTTTGGAAACATCAGATGAGGCACACAATCATTCAGGATTTTCTGTTGAAAAACATAGTAATAATTTCGTAGTTAGCAATGTAGTTGAGTTTTAGAAGAATTTATGCAAAAGATGCACGGATGTTCTAATAGTAAAAAATCTTACCATGACATGTTCATGGATGTTACCATCGTTCAACACGTGCACTAGTGGCACGTATTGACCATAATGTGGAGGAGTTTGATAATAGATATTGTAATTCTCAAGATCGTTAATAAATGAGATCAGATGATTTTTCACCTGATAAGTTAATTTTGAGACATCGGTGTAGTAGGTTCTGTCTACCATCTTCCGCACATTCTTTGAAGAATAAAAATAAGCTATGAATGAAAATAAGGTGTCAACTATTTTGAAATAAATAATATAAATTACTTAATAACTATGTTTGAGAAACTCACATAGTGGTAGAATTGGAAGCATATCAACAAGGAATTAAATGTCCATATTGTCTTCGGCGATGTTAGGATCACGAAGATCCATGGTGACAAGCATAGCCTCATGAAAAGCATACGTCTTGCAAAGTGCTTCCCAATTCGGGCAACCAAAATGGGTTACGCTCTCAGAATTGTATAGATTTATATCAAAATCCATACCATGATGGGTCCTTAGATGAATTATCTTTGTTTCCATACTTTCAGGATCTTTAGAATCCATCCTCTCCAAGGCATAGCATCTCGCATGGCATGGGATAAGCTAATCGAATTGTAAAAGACAAAAATTACACGTTGAAGAAGCAGAAGTCGTGCTTAGTTACAAAAAAAAACACTTGTCGTCGTTGCGTACCGTTTCAACATCGAAGGTCTCCTGGAGCTTAATGCTGAAGCGCCGACCTTCTACCAGGTGAGGCCTGTCGCACAGGCCCCGATCGTCGCCGCACCAGTCGCACTACACCGGGAGGACTTCCGACGACGACATCGACAACATTTCCTATGTTTATAATTTAAAGATTAAACTTGTACAATTAAATATATGTACTACAAAAACTAAATTAGATCATTATTATTCATAAAGGGTTGACTATCGGTCTGTCGAGTCTTTTCTTGAAAACTCCCAGCTCACGTGGTGTATACATTCGACCGTTGGTGATGGTCACTCCTCCTTTCATCCCCGAGTGTATTACACCAAAATGTCAATCACACGAGAACGAAGGAGAAGCGACCCCCACGACAACAGTCGGCATTTTTCGTCCACTCATATATGGTGCAGACTCTCCCTCACTGATTCCTCTCTAACATTTGTGACCGTCGGTGATGGTCGTTACTTGTGACGCCCGGATAATTAAGCTACAGTAATCCCATACTAATGATGCCACATCACCACTGTTACTGTTACTAATCTCACGTTGATCCAAATCCGGTTCAAATTCAAATTCAGATAATAAGTGAAATTCTGATATTCTCAAACATGAAAACTAAAATGTTCATCATGTGGCAAATAATCCCTAACTTATTTTGGTGTTGCAACCAACCTTTTTCAAAATGTTTAAGTGCCCTAAGCTAAATAAAAACACTGGCTGAAATAACAATTTAATTGCTTTTTAAATTATAAAAATATTAAACTAACTTGTTTTGATATCAAACTAGGTTTGGCAGTGGCCTATATTAATGATACTAACTTAGGTGCTGACTCGGTATATTATAAAACTAAAATATATAGAAGCTAAGTTAGAAACGAAAATAGATAAAAGGAAAAGGTCAAACAGAAAAAGAACAAAACATAAAAACAGAACCCACCCCCCCAACTGGGCTCCGGCCCAGCACGGCACCAGCCCACCTGGCCCAACCAACCGGCCGGCCCACCCCCGCACCACATAACCACCCCACTCCCCACTCGCCCACCGACACCCCCTGAAATATCTGCCCCCCTCTCTCCCCCGACTGGATCGGGATCGAGAGGAGGAGGCCGACGCCGCACAGTGCCGCCTCGCCGCAACGCCGCATCGCCTCGCCCTCCACCTCGCTCCCTCGTCTCTCTCCCTGGCCGATCTGGATCGGGGTAGCCCCCCTGATCCCGTCTCCTCGCCGGACGCCGTCATCACGCTCACCAAGGACGTCGTCGTCACCACGACCTCGTCGGACTGCTTCCTCGTCTCCGACGCGTCGTCCCCGTCCTCCACCACACCCCCACTGCCTAGACCCCACAGCCCGTGGTGAGACCCCGGTCCTCCTCCCTCCCCTGCTCCGGTGACTTCGGCCGTGGCCTCGCTCACCGGCGCCCGCACGCGCGTCGGCCGCCTTGGTGCCGCACTTGCCCCCTTGAGACCGTCCGCGTTCAAGCTTCGGCCACCGCCTCGTCCGTCCCCGCCGTCGATTCTGGCCGTCCCCGGCCAAGGCACCGCCACCAGTCGACGTGCGGCAACACCCGTGTTCGATCCCGACCAGCCGCGCGCCTTACCTTGCCTGCCTGCGCCCGCCGCCCCTGCTGTCCCTGTCCCTGCCCTGTGTGCATGCCCGGCCCGCTCCCCCCCTGCGTCCCGCACTTGCTGCTGCAGCTTGCTGCTTTGGCCGCGCCGCCTCCCGCTTGCTCCCTGCCGCTCATGCCCCTCGCTGGCTCTGCCTTACTGCTGCGCTGCGCCTGCTGCCGCCGGCAGCTCGTATCGGCCGTCCCGCGCCCCGCCTCCCGCCTCTGCCCCCACTGCGCTGCCGCCCCGGCGTGCTCTCCAGCCCGCGCACACCCCACTTGCCTCCCCCACTGCCCTGCATCGCCGGCGCCGCCGCCCTTCGCCGGCGCCGCCCCATTCCGGCCACCCTCGCCGCGGTCTCGGTCGTCGCCTGACGCCGGCGCCCGTCTGCGCCGCTTGACCCGCTCCTGGGATGGGCGCTCGCATCACCCAGCGCCCGCTAATCGCGTGCCTGATATGGCCCGCTGTGCCAATGACAGGAGGGCCCCATGTCCAGAACGTTATAATAGGAATATATAAAAAATAATAATAAATAAAATTAATAATTGATTAATTAATTAATTAATTAACTAATCTTAATTAATTAACTAAACAATTAATTAAACTAATTAATCCTGATTAGGTTAACCTAATCGATTAACTAAACCCTAATTAACCTAACAGAGTATGACAGGCGGGTCCCGCTGGACCCACGCGTCAGTTTGACCCAGTCAACCCCTGTTGATTGCTGATGTCAGCATGACATGATGCTGATGTCATAAATCCAATTTTGAATTAAATTAAATAATTAATTAAATTCCAAAAATTAATAAAATCTTTAGAAAATCATATCTTTTAATCTGTAACTCGGATTAAATTATTTTCAACATGAAAGTTGCTCAGAACGACGAGACGAATCCGGATTCGCAGCCCGTTCATCCGCCACACATCCCTAGCATAGCGAACACACAACTTTCCCCCTCCGGTTCATCTATCCGAAAACACAAAACATCGGGAACCCTTTTCCGGATGTTCCCCCCTCTCCCAGTATCACCTAGTACTGCGTTAGGGCACACCTAGCACTGTGTATTGCTATGTTATGCCTTGTATTGCTTTGATTGCTTTGTTATTTATTGTGTTCCCCCTCCATTACTTCTTTCTGGTAGACCTCGGGACTGCCGGCGACCCCCAGTTCGACTACGGTGTTGACGACCCCTCTCTCTTGCCAGAGCAACCAGGCAAGCCCCCCCCCCTTGATCACCAGATATCGCCTACTCTCCTCTATACTGCTTGCACTAGAGTAGTGTAGCATGTTACTTCTTTCCGTTAATCCTATACTGCTGCATAGCCTGTCCTTGCTACTACTGTTGTTACCTTTACCTACAATCCTAATGCTTAGTATAGGATGCTAGTTTATCATCAGTGGCCCTACATTCTTGTCCGTCTGCCATGCTATACTATCGGGCCATGATCACTCGGGAGGTGATCACGGGTATATACTATATACTTTATACATGATACATGTGGTGACTAAAGTCGGGTTGGCTCGAGGAGTACCCGCGGTTGATTCACGAATTGGGGGCTGGAAGGACATACTTTCCCGACAGCCCTCTGTGTGGATCTTTGTGGCGAAGCGACAGGGCAGGTTGAGACCACCTAGGAGAGAGGTGGGCCTGGCCCTGGTCGGCGTTCGCGGTTATTTCAAAATAACACGCTTAACGAGATATTGGTATTTGATCTGAGTCTGGCCACTGGCCTATACGCACTAACCATTTACGCGGGGACAGTTATGGGCACTCGACGTCGTGGTATCAGCCGAAGCCTTCGTGACGTCAGCGACTGAGCGGCGCGCGCCGGATTGGACTGGAACGCCTGCTAGGCTAGGTCTATTTCCGGCCGCCCTCGCAACGTGCAGGTGTGCAATGGGCGATGGGCCCAGACCCCTGCGCCATAGGATTTAGACCGGCGTCCTGACCTCTCTGTTGTGCCTAGGTAGGGCTGCGACGTGTTGATCTTCCGAGGCCGGGCATGACCCAGCAAAGTGTGTCCGGCCAAATGGGATCGAGCGTGTTGGGTTATGTGGTGCACCCCTGCAGGGAAGTTAATCTATTCGAATAGTCGTGATCTTCGGTAACAGGACGACTTGGAGTTGTACCTTGACCTTATGACAACTAGAACCGGATAATTAATAAAACACACCCTTCTAAGTGCCAGATACAACCGGTGATCGCTCTCTCACAGGGCGACGAGGGGAGGATCATCGGTTAGGATTATGTTATGCGATGCTACTTGGAGGACTTCAGTCTACTCTATTCTACATGCTGCAAGATGGAGGTTACCAGAAGCGTAGTCTTCGAAAGGACTAGATATCCCCCTCTTATTCCGGCTTTCTGCAGTTTAGTCCACATAAGATACCCTTTTTCCATTTGATACCAATGCATACATATGTAGTGTAGCTCCTTTCTTGCGAGTACTTTGGATGAGTACTCACGGTTGCTTTGCTCCCCCTTTTTCCCCCTTTCTATACTCGATTGCTGCGACCAGACGTTGGAGCCCAGGAGCTAGACGCCACCGTCGCCGACGACTACTACTACTCAGGAGGTGCCTACTACTATGTGCAGCCCGCTGACGACGACCAGGAGTAGTTTAGGAGGATCCCAGGCAGGAGGCCTACGCCTCTTTCGATATGTATCCTAGTTTGTGCTAGCCTTCTTAAGGCAAACTTGTTTAACTTATGTCTGTACTCAGATATTGTTGCTTCCGCTGACTCGTCTATGATTGAGCTCTTGTATTCGAGCCCTCGAGGCCCCTGGCTTGTAATATGATGCTTGTATGGCTTATTTTATTTGTAGAGTTGTGTTGTGATATCTTCCCGTGAGTCCCTGATCTTGATCGTACACGTTTGCGTGTATGATTAGTGTACGATTGAATCGGGGGCGTCACAAGTTGGTTTCAGAGCCGACTGCCTGTAGGAATCCCCTTCCACACTCCTTGGGCGAAGTTGAGTCTAGTCGATGAAAATTGTTTTACTAACTTGGCTGTGCGGCCCCTAGGCCCACGTCACCATCGGGTGGTATTAGAATCTTTTATTCCTCGACCTATACTCTGGGACTCTGATCTCTCTTCTATTCGGGTTAAATGATTTTACTAAATCTGACTCTAGGTTCTCGTAAATACTTCGTCCTAGAGAGCCCCTTATTACAATGTCCGCCTGCTTCACCAGAAGATTCCGAAGATACTCTTCAATATTTTCTCGAGACTTGTGCCCACCACTTTTGCTATTCCCGACCACCGATAAATCCTTATGGATAACTACTTACACTTGCCATTCATGCGATCATCCCCCATTGATCTGGTTATTACAAGATACTCTGAAGTTTTCTCTATTGTTCCGAGAATACTTTGTGCCTACTGCCTTGCAGTTCTTTGCCACATGAATACCCCTACAAATAAGTCCTCGCACTTGTCGAGTATCCGCTCATCCCTAGTTGTTCATGTGTTTCACAAAAGTCTTCAAAATACCATTCGATCTTCCGAAAATCCTCAGGAGCCTTTTGCTCATGAAATTCTTGCTTACTTACAATATGGTTAATCCCATAAGTCTAGTAATTTTATTGACATCCTTTGTCATTATCATTTTGAGTCCGTTGATTCAATATGTTGCGGTTGCTCGCAATCTTCGGCCAGTTCCTAGAATTCATCCTTCCGGCTCAGGCCTCATTTTAAACATGAGTTGGATCTTGACCAATCCAATTGTCGTCGATTGTACCCCTATGCTTACTCAACTTATCCATCCTTAATCAGAGCATTTGCTTCTAATCCATTGATTTGGAAATCATAATTCCTTTGCGTTTGAGCTTTGGATTAGTCAGTTGTTTCTATAAGCCAATGCCCTTGCATTGTTTTCTTTCTCTGATTGTGTGTTGGTGCTCACATCAGCTCCGTTATGGACTTTCAGATCCTTTGTTGAATTTATTATCCGACAGTGTCCTTCATATTCAATAACCTTGTGAGCCTTTCCACGGGTATGAAATGCCTTTGGTAAATTGTATCATCTGCTTTTGTCAACCATGCTTTACTTTCGAGCTGGTGATATTTACTCTTGAAGCTTGTGGTATATGTTTCTAAGATGCCCCGATGGGTTGAACCTATACCTTCTCTAAAACTGTGTGAGCCCGAAAGTTTTCATGAGTCATACTCTTCTGGTGCTTCGCCAGATAAAATTTCAACACTGCAACTCCTTCGAAAATGAGAAGTGAATGAAAGGTTATGCATTGGAGAAGTGGGAGTCGACCTTGAACCCTGTGTTCATGCCCATGGAAACGATGTATACCTTATCATGGAAGCTTCTCTTAAAATAATTATCCCCTTGTTATAAGTTCATCTTGTATCTGTGGACATGGTTCCGACCATGTTTCTCCTTGATTCCATTTCTCGTGCAAATTTGAGCACTTGTCTTCTGCAGAGCATTACCCTAGTCCAACCTCTAATATGATCTGTCGTCGAGTATTACCCCCTGGTATCTCGAGATTATCATGGAAATGCCTACTTCTTATGAGTTCTTCATCAAGTGTTACATTCTCACTGATTCCAATTTTTCACGGGCTCTGAGTTATTAAACACTCAAAGACACCAATAACTGACTGAAGTCCGCACCGCGATTAAGCAAATCTTGGTAACCTTCGTGACTTACGAGTTTGAACTCGATCACGTCATTCCTAGCCTGCTTGGCTATATCCTTGTCATGCCAATTTTAACTGTGCTATCTGGTCCTTCTTTCTAGAGCAAAAATTTCGAGGTGAGCTAATCTTACGTCGATCTTCCTCGTCATAACAATTGTCCTTGAATGACAAGCTTGATTTCAAGTTTGTATCGTACCTATGGTCTCAATAGCTTCTCGCTTCATCATTCTGTTGACTTGATGTCATCGCCGATCGGTTACATCTTCTTGAAACCTCTCGACAAATGTGTCGTGATCATCATCAACATTTTGACCCCTTCCAAGATATCGATTGAATTCATGATGATAAGTACCCTCCTTGCCTTTGATGATTTGTGTTATCATCGATAACTTTATTGCCTTCCCACCAACACAAACTTGTTCATGTTCTGTGTTATACCTTGAGTTCCTTGCTATCCAACATTTGTTCTTCTTTACCATGGAGTATTACCATCTTTTATATCCAGGATGTCGTGCTTAGCACACCCGGCCGGAGGCCCTATGGTTATAGATTCCTTTTCAGCAAGGTTATCCATTCTTCCATGAGGAAATTGTAAGACTTATTCTACAAGTTATTCCTGATGGATCCTTTGTGTTTCCAAAGTCTGACCTTTGCCTGAAGACCATGTCAATGCTATCTCGAAGCATATATATGTACTCTGATTTTCAACAAAATCATTTGAAGCCCAGTGCTAAATGTTTCCTGCTCAGTTATCCAAACACCGCTGTATGGATAATGTCATGAAAATTCTCTCCCGTACCTAAAGAGTTTTCTACAATATATCCTGTCATGGATATCATGATCTGCTTGTCCTTGGGAAGGATATACCCTTGAAATATGTGTTTAAACACATTTTCCTTTCCATTGTTCTGTTTAATCTAATAATCACATTTTCCTTTCCATTGTTTTGTTTAACATTCTTGAGGTTTATATGATCTAAGCAGTAATAAGTCACTGCTTTTGTAAACACCTCGGTGTACAACTCTGTCAGTAAGAACCTGCTACTATTGTTGATGACGTTCCGGTATCCACCGATGGACGAGAACTTTGCCTAATGGTCCGCCTCGTTCAACGAGCAGGAAAATGGTTCTCTTCGTCCCTCGCCCTTGGTACCGAGGTTGATGCCGACATAACTAACATGCTATCCTCTGACATGCCTTGCTTACATGATCGTGCAAGACGTCACCACCCTTCCTACTTTTAACCCACATGGTGGGCCCATAACCCACAGTTTCACAGGATCGAAACCTGACTCTCCTGTACATCCCTGCTTCGAAGTTATCCCTTATGCTTGGCTTCGTAGGTAATCCGCGAGCCACCTTCCTACTTCTCTATTCTGGTATCAGACGCAATGCTTACTCTCGCCGCTCTGAACCCTTTTCTCACTCTAGTTCAGACTTTGAGCAGCTATCTATCCGCTCGGACCCTCTCATTGTACCTTCGTATTGTACTCTCGATGTATTTTATATGTTTAACTTGAGAGATAATCTTATGCTCATTCATGGTTAACCCCAAATTGTTTCCCTCGTAAGCATGCTGTCGTAGCCAAGCTGCCCCTTACCTATTCATAAGTATGTTGGAGTTCCCGAAGAAAAGGATCATGACTTCCTCAAGATGACCTGAAGCAGAGGAATGAAGGCGTCGATGTAAAGGATCGACCTCTCCGAGAAGAGCAACCAAAACTGAGAAGACTCGATAGAATTTCGTAGCCACATCTTTCCCTTACTCCCCTCTTAAATCTCGGGACGAGATTCCTTGTAGTGGAGGAGAATTGTGACGCCCGGATAATTAAGCTACAGTAATCCCACACTAATGATGCCACATCACCACTATTACTGTTACTAATCTCACGTTGATCCAAATCCGGTTCAAATTCAAATTCAGATAATAAGTGAAATTCTGAAATTCTCAAACATGAAAACTAAAATGTTCATCATGTGGCAAATAATCCCTAACTTATTTTGGTGTTGGAACCAACCTTTTTCAAAATGTTTAAGTGCCTAAGCTAAATAAAAACAGTGGCTGAAATAACAATTTAATTGCTTTTTAAATTATAAAAATATTAAACTAACTTGTTTTGGTATCAAACTAGGTTTGGCAGTGGCCTATATTAATGATACTAACTTAGGTGCTGACTGGGTATCTTATAAAACTAAAATATATAGAAGCTAAGTTAGAAAGGAAAATAGATAAAAGGAAAAGGTCAAACAGAAAAAGAAAAAAAACATAAAAATAGAACCCACCCACCCCCCAATTGGGCTCCGGCCCAGCACGGCACCAGCCCACCTGACCCAACCAACCGGCCGGCCCACCTGACCCAACCAACCGGCCGGCCCACCCCCGCACCACATAACCACCCCACTCCCACTCGCCCACCGACACCCCCCGAAATATCTGCCCCCCCCTCTCTCCCCAGATTGGATCGGGATCAAGAGGAGGAGGCCGACGCCGCACAGTGCCGCCTCGCCGCAACG
>NC_041390.1:4330315-4342246 GCF_002162155.2 Triticum dicoccoides | reverse complement strand
GCCGCAACGCCGCATCGCCTCGCCCTCCACCTCGCTCCTCGTCTCTCTCCCTGGCCGATCTGGATCGGGGTAGCCCCCCTGATCCCGTCTCCTCGTCGGACGCCGTCGTCGCGCTCACCAAGGACATCGTCGTCACCACCACCTCGCCGGACTGCTTCCTCGTCTCCGACGCGTCGTCCCCGTCCTCCACCACACCCCCACTGCCTAGACCCCACGGCCCGTGGTGAGATCCCGGTCCTCCTCCCTCCCCTGCTCCGGCGACTTTGGCCGTGGACTCGCTCACCGGCGATCGCACGCGCGTCGGCCGCCCTGGTGCCGCACTTGCCCCCTTGAGACCGTCCGCGTCCGAGCTTCGGCCACCGCCTCGTCCGTCCCCGCCGTCGATTCTGGCCGTCCCCGGCCAAGGCACCGCCACCAGTCGATGTGCGGCAACGCCCGTGTTCGATCCCGACCAGCCGAGCGCCTTACCTTGCCTGCCTGCGCCCGCCGCCCCTGTTGTCCCTGCCCTGTGCGCACGGCCGGCCCACTCCCCTCGCTGCGTCCCGCACTTGCTGCTGCGGCTTGCTGCTTCGGCCGCGCCGCCTCCCGCTTGCTCCCTGCCGCTCATGCCCCTCGCTGGCTCTGCCTTACTGCTGCGCTGCGCCTGCTGCCGCCGGCAGCTCATCTCGGCCGTCCCGCGCCTCGCCTCCCGCCTCTGCCCCCACTGCACTGCCGCCCCGGCGTGCTCTCCGGCCCGCTCGCACCCCCTTGCCTCCCCCACTGCCCTGCATCACCGGCGCTGCCGCCCTTCGCCGGCGCCGCCCCATTCCGGCCACCCTCGCCGCGGTCTCGGTCGTCGCCCGGCGCCGGCGCCCGTCTGCGCCACTTGACCCGCTCCTGGGATGGGCGCTCGCATCGCCCAGCGCCCGCTAACCGCGTGCCCGATATGGCCCCCTGTGCCAATGACAGGAGGGCCCCATGTCCAGAACGTTTTAATAAAAAATATAAAAATAATAATAATTAATAAAATTAATAATTAATTAATTAACTAAACAATTAATTAAACTAATTAATCCTGATTAGGTTAACCTAATTGATTAACTAAACCCTAAGTAACCTAACAGAGTATGACAGGTGGGTCCCGCTGGACCCACGCGTCAGTTTGACCCAGTCAACCCCTGTTGACTGCTGACGTCAGCATGACATCACGCTGATGTCATAAATCCAATTTTGAATTAAATTAAATAATTAATTAAATTCTAGAAATTAATAAAATCTTTAGAAAATCATATCTTTTAATCCGTAACTTGGATTAAATTATTTTCAACATGAAAGTTGCTCAGAACGACGAGACGAATCCGAATACGCAGCCCGTTCATCCGCGACACATCCTTAGCATAGCGAACACACAACTTTCCCCCTCCGGTTCATCTGTCCGAAAACACGAAACACCGGGAACCCTTTCCTGGATGTTCCCCCCTCTCCCGGTATCACCTAGTACTGTGTTAGGGCACACCTAGCACTGTGTATTGTTATGTTATGCCTTGTGTTGCTTTTATTGCTTTGTTATTTTATTGTGTTCCCCCTCCGTTACTTCTTTCCGGTAGACCCCGGGACTGCCGGTGACCCCAAGTTCGACTACGGTGTTGACGACCCCTCTCTCTTGCCAGAGCAACCAGGCAAGCCCCCCCCCCCTTGATCACCAGATATCGCCTACTCTCCTCTATACTGCTTGCACTAGAGTAGTGTAGCATGTTACTTCTTTCCGTTAATCCTATACTGCTGCATAGCCTGTCCTTGCTACTACTGTTGTTACCTTTACCTGCAACCCTAATGCTTAGTATAGGATGCTAGTTTATCATCAGTGGCCCTACATTCTTGTCCATCTGCCATGCTATACTATCGGGCTGTGATCACTCGGGAGGTGATCACGGGTATATACTATATACTTTATACATGATACATGTGGTGACTAAAGTCGGGTTGGCTCGAGGAGTACCCGCGGTTGATTCACGAATTGGGGGCTGGAAGGACATACTTTCCCGACAGCCCTCTGTGTATATCTTTGTGGCGAAGCGACAGGGCAGGTTGAGACCACCTAGGAGAGAGGTGGGCCTGGCCCTGGTCGGCGTTCGCGGTTATTTCAAAATAACACGCTTAACGAGATCTTGGTATTTGATCTGAGTCTGGCCACTGGCCTATACGCACTAACCATCTACGCGGGGACAGTTATGGGCACTCGACGTCGTGGTATCAGCCGAAGCCTTCGTGACGTCAGCGACTGAGCGGCGCGCGCCCGGATTGGACTGGAACGCCTGCTAAGCTAGGTCTGTTTCTGGCCGCATCGCAACGTGCAGGTGTGCAATGGGCGATGGGCCCACACCCCTGTGCCATAGGATTTAGACCGGCGTGCTGACCTCTTTGTTGTGCCTTGGTAGGGATGCGACGTGTTGATCTTCTGAGGTCGGGCATGACCCAGGAAAGTGTGTCCGGCCAAATGGGATCGAGCGTGTTGGGTTATGTGGTGCACCCCTGCAGGGAAGTTAATCTATTCGAATAGCCGTGATCTTCGGTAACAGGACGACTTGGAGTTGTACCTTGACCTTATGACAACTAGAACCGGATACTTAATAAAACACACCCTTCTAAGTGCCAGATAAAACCGGTGATAGCTCTCTCACAGGGCGACGAGGGGAGGATCATCGGTTAGGATTATGCTATGCGATGCTACTTGGAGGACTTCAGTCTACTCTCTTCTACATGCTGCAAGATGGAGGTTACCAGAAGCGTAGTCTTCGAAAGGACTAGCTATCCCCCTCTTATTCCGGCTTTCTGCAGTTTAGTCCACATAAGATACCCTTTTTTCCATTTGATACCAATGCATGCATATGTAGTGTAGCTCCTTGCTTGCGAGTACTTTGGATGAGTACTCACGGTTGCTTTTCTCCCACTTTTCCCCCCTTTCTATACTCGATTGCTGCGACCAGACGTTGGAGCCCAGGAGCGAGACGCCACCGTCGCCGACGACTACTACTACTCGGGAGGTGCCTACTACTACGTGCAGCCCGCTGACGACGACCAGGAGTAGTTTAGGAGGATCCCGGGCAGGAGGCCTGCGCCTCTTTCGATATGTATCCTAGTTTGTGCTAGCCTTCTTAAGGCAAACTTGTTTAACTTATGTCTGTACTCAGATATTGTTGCTTCCGCTGAGTCGTCTATGATCGAGCTCTTGTATTCGAGCCCTCGAGGCCCCTGGCTTGTAATATGATGCTTGTATGACTTATTTTATTTGTAGAGTTGTGTTGTGATATCTTCCCGTGAGTCCCTGATCTTGATCGTACACGTTTGCGTGTATGATTAGTGTACGATTGAATCGGGGGCGTCACATTACTCCTCCTTCCCCAAGTGCATAACAAAGGTCTAGCACAAGGAGAAGAAGGAGAAACGAACCCCACGACAACAGTCGGGATTTTTCATCCTCTCTCATATATGGTGGACACACTCCCTCACTGATTTTTCAACCGTCAGTGATGGTCGTTATTCCTCCTTTACCTAGTGCATAACAAAGGTCTAGCACAAGGAGAAGAAGGAAAAAGACCCCCACGACAGCAGTCGGGATTCTTCTTCTCTCATATATGGTGCCGACTTTCTCCCTCACTCATTTGTTGACTTTCATGTATGGAGCCTCGACAGACTTAAAGCCAACCCGAAATGTCGTTTAATTATCTTTCTAGAAAATGCAGGCCACTCGGTATTTCTGACTTATTCTAGCACACTCGTGCCAAAATTCAAGGAAAAAGCCGGCATGACATGTGCTAAAAAAGGACATATCGAGCGCCTGAAATTTGCCGGAACGGAAATTAATCAACACTCCGCCAAAAGATAGGCCACTCGGAGGTATTACCTGCAAACATGGCTAGCTACTTGGTGAAGCACATATCCTATTTGAGCAACACAAGATATACATGTTTATATCTACATCGTAGGAGCGTTCAAATTTGATGGTCATTGCATTTCAATGGTTGAAAATATGAACCAAAAACATTTCAAAATATCTTATAGGACTCATATTGATAACAACAAAAGATTGGGTTAGTCTCACCTCGAGGTCGGAGGGAGTCGATGACGGGGACGACGGCGGGGATGATGGAGGGGCTCCTTGATTTCTGCAAAAACAAAAACCCTATAAGCTATCAACTAATCAAATGCATACACATTGCATAGTGCTCTCCAATTTGAGCATTCAAAATAGGAGCAGTTCTCCAATTTGAGCATTCAAAATAGGAGTAGTTCTCGAATTTGAGCATTCAATAAGCAACACTAAGTCATAAAATAAATTAGTATTCAAATTAGCATGCATTCAATAAGCAATACTAAATCATCTCTTGCGTCCGTACATCATCGAATATTATCACTAATACATCTCGAATAGTATCATACATATAACATCACTAATACAGCTAAAACCCTCGCGAACGACGGGTATCGGCGTGGGCGGTGGACACCCAAAGAGAAGGAACTATCACAGGATCATAGCTCCAGTGAGATCCTTGAATAACCTGTCAGGTATTGTTGAACCTGCCCTCCAACGCAACCATGTAGCGACGGACGTGCTCGTCCTCCTCGCTGACACGGTGACGTACCACCTCTGCACCGTCACTAGCCCACGTGACCGCCACCAAAGAAGGTTCGGGTCAACGACGGGCTGGATCCTCACCAAGCTCCGCCCCCGGAAGGTAGCACCTCCCAGTACCAGCCCGACGGAGCCCAGTCCCGGACATGGCCCCTCTGATCAAGCAGGCCCCCTTCGCCGAGTCGACGTCCAGGATGCGGGATAGGCATCATCGACGTCGATGCGGGAATAATTGCTTTAACTAAAAAAATAACAACAAATGTGACATGTTCAAAATAAACTAGTTCTATTAATTTTCTTACTAAAAATAAACTAGTTCTATAGTAAAATTTTAATTAGATCATCAAATCTCATATACCTAAATTTTCTTACTAAAAATAAACTATTTCTATTAATTCAACTAGTTGAACTAAGCACTTACTATAAATAAAAATAAACTAGTTCTTAGTAAAAATAAACTAGTTCAGGAGTGTCCGTGGCCGGAGGAGGAGGGAGGAGGGCGCGGTGGGAGGAGGAGGGATGGAGGGACTACCTCAGTGGAGGAGGTGCAGGAGTGTCCGCGGCGGCGAGCGACGACGGTGGCCGGGGAAGGGCGACGACGGGTGAATGGGGGTGCGGGGGAGAGTGACTAAGAGGGAGAGTGAGAGGGTCGGCCGCGCGCGGACGATAAGGTAGGGTTAGTGGCAGCGCGGTTTCATGAAAAGCGCTACTACTACGGAGCATAGCAGTAGCGCTGGGTAAGGATACATGTTGCTGCTAGGTGGGGCTAGCCATGTGCGCCCAGTTCAAACTTAGCAGCAGCACGTTTTGCTAACACGCGCTACTAATAAAAGGATACCAGTAGCGCACTACTACTAAGTAGCGGTAGCGCTTCATTTTGTCCAGCGCTACTGCTATACCTCTGTGTATAAGGTTTTCCCTAGTAGTGATATATTTACTTCTCGTGGAGAAACAGATTTGCTTTCGCGAGAGGCACAATCGTGCGCCTTGGAGAAGGAAAAAAACTTGTTTTTCCTTTCGCGAGAGGCACATTTTTTCTTCCGATGGCAGAACGGATTTGCTTCTACGAGATGCACAGCTATGCCTCTCGAAAAAGGAAAACAAGTCCCTTTTTGCAAGAGGCACGGATTTGCTTCTGGTGGATGCACAAATTTACTTCTGCGAGAGGTACAGTTGTGCCTCTTTGGAAAGGAAAAACGTGCTTTCGGTTAAGTTAGCTTCGTCCATTTTAAAAGAAAAATCATCAAAACCTATCAACATGGGATCTAGTTTTGAAGATCTCGACGTGAGGAATCCACTGATGAAAATGTTTCGAGATTTGGATGCACGGTTTAAGAGATAAAAAAGTTTGAATAAATGAAACTACAAAAAAGCGAAAACTCTCATCTGCGCCACTTGTCGCAACCTGGGAAAGTGGCAATGACTGTTGCAAAGAGTACTCCTTAATTAGTGATTTTGTCAGTTTCTTATGTTCTAGGATGGCCTCCAAACAAACATAGGTTGAGCACTCTATCAACTTCTAGGGCCCATTTATCTGACATGCATACTTATTTTTGTTTCCTGTATAAAAAAATACTACTCCCTCTATTCCTAAATAGATGACATTTTGGTAGTTCAACTTGAAATATGAAAAACTCTTATATTTAGGAATGGAGGAATTAGTTATTTATTACCTCATTTTTGGCTTCGCTGCATAGAAGGAATTAAGACTCAGATTGCCACTACTGGTATTTATTATCTCCTTTTTCTTACAACACTGAAATTAAGAAAAATGGGAGGCGCAATGGGATTATGATAATGCACTGCAATGCCAAACATAGTCTAATATTAACATCTATCTTGTTCTCGTTATTATTTTATAATCAGATACAAGATCTGAAACTATAAAAATTGGAGGCGCAGTGGGACTATGAGAATGCACCGCAATTCCAAACATAGTCATCATTAGTTACATAATGAAAATGGCATATTTCCAGTTGACGGTCTTGATCATTAATTACGTATCTAGCATTGACCTATTAGCCATGCATTCAAGCAATCGTGTGAATTTTGGGCACATGGAATGTGTAACATGTCTATCAGCCACTCACTTATTGAGGTAAAAGCTTTATAACTAAAGACATTATGTTTATGTGAAACTTAGGCTTAATGGCGTTTAGCTTGCTTGACAAAGAAATTATATAGCTTTTTTACCAACTACAGTAGGGAAAACCCCTACTGTGATCTTTTTCATTAATAATTAGAGGAGAAAGTATCAGTGCAAAATGTTATAGGAGGCTATAAAATGGTTAGTGGGGAAGAGAGAATGAAGAGCTAATTACACACTGTCAAGCCATGATTACAAGCCTTGTTTGATATTAGGCTTAGCCCTGATCATATGGAGGTTGAAGAGTCTATTGAAATCATGTTTGCATTCATCCATTGAGCATGTTTTATTCTCAAATATCTTTCCATTTCTTTGGTTCCAAATGGACCAACATCCAATGATTAATATTTCCATGGAGAACTTCCATTGGTATCTATTCTGTGCATCGATCAATGATCATTGTGAATATATTCTAATCAATATTCCATTCCATATTGATGCTCCACCAGAAACTTTGACTGAAACGACATTAGAATAGAAAATGTGTTTGACCTTGTATATTGCAATCATGGCATATGACACATTGTGTGTTGTCTAACTCAGAAAAATTCCTCGTGAGTAATTCACAAGTGTTGACTCTAGCATTCATCATAAGCGAATAGAAGAATTTGTGTCTGGGTAAGCAACATGTTTTCCAAATCCATTTCAGAGGCAGATGGGTTGGAGAATTACCCATTAAGGCATTGTATATCCTCTTGGTGATTATTTTGCAATCACCCCACATGAACTTCCATTTGTCAGCTTCATTATTATGCTTGATATCATCAACTTGAGCAGAAAGTTGATGTAATTGCTGATGGGCAATGATAGATAGTGGAAGCTGGGAATGGTTATAAGAGCTCTCCATGGATTTGGCTTTTTCAATAGACTAGCACGATGCCCGTGCATTTCCACGAACCCATTGACTTAGGAGGTCAAGTAAGGCTACTATCCTTGTGGACATTGCATGATCTATGATTAGATAAGATAGCAAAAATACCCGAGAGGCACGCAATGTCAAAGAATTTTAAATGACCATAGTAGGTTAGGAAGAGAAACTAAAACCAAAATAGATAGATCTCACATGTGAGTAAAATACATTTGTTTATCTTTCTCTTGGAAGGTTGCTTTTTTGCTCTTCTTGGAAGGCTGCTAGTTCAACATGTGGAGATGTGTGTATTTGTTTGTTTGAAAAGGATGTTGGGCCCACATGTGAACTCACCACCAATTTCTATCTTTATAAGTAGGGAAGATATATTATCATGCTCGGTAAAGGAGTGAAGTTCTAGAATTCTTCTCATCATAGTATGACCCTTCGAGACATCATTCCATACCAATATAGTATCACCCTTGTTGACCTCACATGTAGCCATACCTATGTAAAGATCACTTAAACTTAGTCAATCCCTCCGCTAGAATGATCCATTGTTGTTGCTAGCATGTAGCACAGATCATATAGTTCCTCTAGTTTTTTAGATAATTGTTGTTACTATGATGAATTATAATATCCACAATCATGTTTTTTATGGAACAAGGAATGTATTATTGCTCACGATAGGTAATACAACATTGAGTAATCATTTTCTCTACATAACTAAACAAGTAAACAACCACGTCATTATCTAGTAGTCTTAAATCCCTTTAAAGGCAAATCCAAAAGTTCCCAACAACAAATTAACACTGATTTGTTGGATCCCCAAATAGGCCATGTCCTCACAACAAAAAGAGGCAGTGTCAATTATTTGAAAGTCGATTCAGATTTTTCAAGATGTAAAAGCTCTCACTTGAGCATCCAAGTGGAGTTTTGTTTTCATATGTCTTTGTGTTGACGAGATTTCAAACTTAGATCATGATTTTAGATGTTCTTCTGACCTTTTTCTGCACTATATATTATCGGTACTAGATCTTCTTATTCCTGTCTAAAAGACGATCTTCTTGTTACATTCTTTGTACTATTTTATTTGTATGATAGTCTTTTACCGCATTTCTATACTAGCGTCGTACATTAGTTTTTAGTGTGTTCGTTATACCTATATCGATTATTTTTTATATTGGGTGTTTGAAGTACCAGTAGAAAAAACGAGAGAGAAAACATGCATTTTGTAAAGTGTTCGCAAAAATCACAAAAACATATAAATTATATTTTTCTATAAAATGCACATTTTAAAAATGTATTTTTATTAAACTGTTCATGCAAGTTTTATATATATAAACAATTAAAAATGTTTAGATATTGGAAAAATGTCAGTGTATTTTTTTAATTGTTCATACCCTTTTCAATAAATGTTCATGTAATCCCATATGGTTTCATACACTCTAAATATGTTTACGTCTTTAAAAAGAGTGTTCATGTAATTTAGAAAACATCTTCAGTATGTTTATTAGAAATGTTAAAGTATAATCGTAAGAATGTTCATGTTCTTTTAGGACTATACTCACATATATTTTTTTGAAAAAAATCACTTAATTTTAAAAAGTGTCCACATAAATTCCAAAATATTTCTCATTCTGAAATTCATTCATAAAAAAGTGTTGATATAAAAAAAGTTTACTTAATTCTTAGAAAAACAGAAAATCATAAAAAGTGTTCATTTATTTACAAAACAAATGTGTAATATAAAAATTGTAATGTCTTTTTTTAAAAGTCCGTGTAATTTCACAATTTGTTCACACATTTTAACGATGTGCGTGTAGTTTTAAAAAAGTGTTTATAATTTTTAACAATGGTTAATTCCAATATACAATTATATTTTCTTAATGATTCGAGCTTTTCTTTTTAGAGCGACTTACAGATTGCTAACTACGGGGGCTATTGTACACCGCTTGAAGCGTGTAATAAAAGCTGAATAACTACTTGGGCTGGCCCATTAAACGCTGTTGGTACTGCCGCCGACAGCTGTGCAACTATCTCCAGTGCACGTCTACGTGGTTGGGTCAAAAAAGTTATTTTTATTTTTCATGAGTTTTATTTCAAAAAACATTCACCTATTTTTAATATGTTCATGATATTTTAAGAATTCCATGCCTTTACAAAAATATCAAACAATTAAAGAGTCCATGAAAGTAAAAACTAAATAAAGTATTTTTCTACAAATTGCATGTTTTCAAAAATAATATATTTTATTAAAGTGTTCATCCACTTTTAAAAGTGTATATTTTTTATATTTAAGAAATGTTCGTGTAATTTAGAATTGTTCACATCTTTCAATAAATGGTCACGTAATTTGAAAATGTGTTCATATACTTCAGATAAAGATGTTCATATATTTAAAAAAAATACTTAGGTAATTCAGAAAAGTGATTTTGTATCTCTGTATGAAATGTTGAATTATATTTGTAAGGATGTTCATGTACTCTTAGAATGTGCAGTTCGGTCCATTGGTGCTTGCTTGACGAACCTTTGCTATATGCATATTGTCCTAATATCTATAGATCTTCATATATGCATGTTTCCTATGTTCTTTGATGAGCTTCATACAAACATAGGCTGAGTACCAATGGACCGAACATAGGCTGAGTACTGTATGGGCTTCTAGAGGACCATTTAGCTGACGGGCATGCTCCTTTTTTCATGTCTAAAAAATACTATGTATTTATTATATCCTTTTTCGCTTCGCCGCATAGACGGAATTAAGACTCAGGTTGCCACTACTGAACTGTGATGTTATCTGGTTGTTATTTTAAATAATCAGCTACAAACACTGAAATTGAAAAATGGGATGACCAATGGGATTATGAGAATGCGCCGCAATGCCAAACATAGTCTCATACTATACCTCTGTTGTTTGGAATAGTCTGATCATTAGTTACACAATAAAAAAAACCCAGATTTCAAGCAATCATGTGAATTTTAGGCACGGGAAATGTGTAATTCAGCTGTCAGCCACTGAAATATTGAGATAAAATCTTTATAACTAAAGACATGATGTTTATGTGAAACCTAGGCTTAAGGATGTGTAGCTTGCTTAACATAGAAATTATATAACTCCACTATTTTTTAGAAATTGGCGTTATTATGATGAATTGTAATATCCAGAATAATGTTTTTTATGGGAACAAGAAATATATTATTGCTCACGATAGATAATACAACATTGACTAATCAATTGCCGTACTAACTAAACAAGTACCCAATCATGTCATTATCTGGCAGTCTTAAATCCCTTAAACGCAAAGCCATGTTTCCAAAAGGATAGCATCCTATGTCAATGATGTCTTCCTTTTTATAGTACCCAAGAGGTTACGGGAAGGAATGCACTACAAGAGGTCCAGATTTTTTTTGTAAGTGTGGCGAACATAGAAGAAAGTGTAGGTAAACTATGTGGGGAATTTTTTATAGACAGAATATCACACGGAAATCAAATTTCAAAGAAAACTTCATGGAAACCATGTTTGAAAGTTCCGAAAAAACTCAAAAAATATATGGGATGTTAAAAGAGTGATGTTCTATTGCCATGCGAAATTCCTAGTTCAAACACATGACCATTTACTGTTTGGCACTATTCAATGCTGATTTTGCATTTTCTTACCTCGTAATGGTCACGTGTTTGAACTTGAGAATTTCATGTACTAATAGAAAATCATACTTCTAACATATCCTACTTTTTAAGTTTTTTTTCAGAACTTAAACACATATTTTTCATGTGTTTTCACTGAAACTTGTTTTCCATATCATATTCTAGACCAAAGGACTAAGATGACCTAAGAATGAATTATTTGTACGTGGCTCTTTAAGGAAAGTATATTTCCGGAGCTCGAGCTCCATCAAGCTGCTTTTCTGGAAATGAACAAAAAAAATCGTATTTTGATGTTTCAAAAAAAGGAGTACACATGGATATAGAGCCACGACACTTATTTTGGGACAGAGGGAGCACATCTCTTGGTTCATGTGTGCTTTTTCAATTTTTTGAAACTTCAAAGTATGCCCCATGGAGCCCGAGCTCTAGTAGCAATTTCCACTCTTTAAGGTGCTACTAAATGAGAATGGTCTGTGTGGCAAGAATTGGTAGAGAACAAATATTCTCACTCCTAAACACTTCACTGGGCAGTGGCGGACTTAGAACCGAAATTACCGAATGTCCACTTACTTGAAAAAGTTTGTATAACTACTGTTTTATAGAGTGTGATAGCACTAATTTTCTGTTGTATTATAGTGAAAATTGTATTTGTCAGTCTCATTTGAGTGCCCTGGTAA
>NC_041390.1:4325298-4329818 GCF_002162155.2 Triticum dicoccoides | reverse complement strand
TAGACGGAATTAAGACTCAGGTTGCCACTACCGAGCTGTAGGCATTTATTATCTCCTTTTTCTTCCAACACTGAAATTAAGAAAAAATGGGAGGCACAATGGGATTATGAGAATGCACTACAAAGCGAAACATAGTCTAATACTAACCTCTGTTGTATTTTTTAAGATATTTTTAAACTTAAAATATCATTTTCACGTGATTTTCATTGGTTTTCACCGAAACTTGGTTTCCATATGATATTGTAGACCAAAGGACTAAGATGACCTCAGAATGAATTGTTTGTAAGTGGTTCTTTAAGGAAAGTGTATTTTTGGAGCTCGAGCATCATGAAACTCCTATTTTGATTTTTTTTAAAGAAATCATATTTTGACATTCAAAATAACTGAAATGGAATACACGTGGATATAGAGATGAATACTACATCTCTGTAAATTTTCATGATCAAATACACTGTGGTATGAGCTGCACACCATAGTGTATTTGATCATGCAAATTTACAGAGCTGTAGTATATATCTCTTGGTTCATGTGTACTTTTTTCAGAAATTTTTGAAACTTCGAAGTATGTCTTAAAAAAGAAATCCATGGAGCGCGAGCTCTCTTAGGAATTTTTGCTCTTTAAGGTGCTTCTAAATGAGAATGGTCTGTGTGGCAAGCATTGCTACAGAAAAAATATCTTCACTCCTAAACACTTCACTGGTCGGTGGCGGACCTAGAACCATAATTACCCAATGTCCAGTTACTTCCAAAAGTTTGTATAACTACTATTTATGGAGTGTGAAAGCACTATTGTCTGTTGTATAGCAGTGAAAAATATATTTGTTGGCGTCATCCGGAGTGCCCTAGTAAAATAACGTAGGTCTGCCCCTGGTCACAGGTGGCGATGAAACCCACTGGCTCTTATTTTTGGATCAAAGAGGACTACTTGGGTCAATGTTCTTTCGTCGTTCGAAATGGTACAAACACACGCTCGTGGGAATATATTTTGGTTGACAGACAAACAACCGCTTAGTTAGCAGTACGCAGCACTATGGAGATGGCTTCCACGCATGTCGTGCGGACAATCTATGGAAATGCTTGTTGACAATATTCTCCAACTTAATTAGTTCAGTACTAGTACAACATTATTTACTTTAATTTGTGTGGCAATCCATGCATGTCATTAGTTATGCACACAGATTTTTCTGGGTATATTTGGGCACAAACCCCATCCACGAAGCCTCTACCCAGTTCTTACTCTATCTGGTTCTTTGTGGCAGTTTTGTTCCTCTGAAATTTTAGTGGCTTTTGAAATAATTCATGAACATGGACAAATGCCACTGAATAGGCTCTGTTGCAGTTAGCTTTCTATAAAAAAGACGAGAAATAGGGTGTGTTATTTTTACCTAAAGATCCTCATCGGTGATTTTAATTAGAGAAACGGCCGCCCAACTTACAAAAGTTCTCTAAAAGAATCTTGAAAAGCTTTAACAAAGATTTCATGTGGAAATGTGGATACAGCTTGCGAATACTATCTCATAAATGTTTCTCCACGGAATCGAATGCTTGATTTAGCCTGTAATGGAAGATTGTGTCATTAGGCCCAGATTTAAAACATGGGACGGCGAGCAATAGCCCATCAGCTAGATCCGCCAAATACTAACAAATCCACGCATAAAAAATATAGTTTATTTTATTGTATGTGGGGCCATAAATATATGTTCTTGTCCTGACTGAATCTTTTCGATTTGCATCATGATTTTTGTGCTCCTGCAAAAGGAAAAATGGCATATTCGCGTCAGTAACAATAATATTTATGCTCCTACGAATCGACCAGGCATTGCATCTGTAGTAATATATTTAACCAACAGAAAATAGCATCTAGACGTGTACCACTGAGAACCAACGAAGAGAATAGAGAGGACGGTGCAAGATGATCAAGTACATGTTTATGCAGCTAGGTAGCAAAATAAAACTTCTCCGTTGGCGGCAAGGGAATCCATCCATGTGTGAGGTAAATAAAAGAGTTAATTTCACCTTTTACCCTCTATTTGTGTCGAAGTCTTACCGCATATATTAATTTTCTCTGATTTTTACATACCACATTCATATATACGAGGAATATATTAGTGTTTAAAAAATTAATAGTATACATAAACAATGAGCAAGTATTTACACTTGTGCACTTCAAGCACACATAAAGCACTATAAGGTACTATGCCAAATAAATCACTAGCGTTCGTATGTCTCATCTCATAAGCAAAGATAGCATTCACATACTTCTAGTTAATACTTAAAACTTCACTCATAAATTGAATATTCATATTATTTTAATAGAAGGAATTCAAAAAAGGTTTCAAACACTAATATATAAGCAAATTATTATCGGTAATGCCAATTGGCTGATGTTCACTGGAGGGAGGTCCCGGCGAACGCCATCACAACCATTGCATCGTGATCAAGCGGTAGCAGTTTTCTAGGAAAGAATTACGACCTTCCACACCAAAAATTGTCATACTCTTCTGAAGAAAATGTCATCCTTTGTAGCGAACGTTCCTCAGCTAGCAGGGTCCATTATTATTGATACCCAAAAGTTTAATTTACCTCCTCCGTTTGTAAATATAAGTCTTTTTAGATATTTCACTATGTACTACATATTGAGCAAAATGAGTGAATTTACACTTTAAAATATGTCTATATACACCCATATGTAATTTGTAGTGAAATATCTAAAAAAGACCTATATTTAGGAACGAACTATCACCCAATCGCCTAATTCATGCATGCATGGCAAAACTAATCAATCTTCCTTCTCGATCCAGCTTGTCTACAGATGCTGCCAGCCGACACGTACTACTAATGAAGGAACGAACGACTGGCTTCCAAACCAAGCAGAGCAAATTAGAGGCGCTGGAATCGATCTATTTGCATCATAAAATTGTCATCCATTCGATCCCGCTTGTCTATCCGAATTCGATCTATCACTAGATCTGACCGTGTTTATTTGTTTCAGCCTTTGAGGCTGGAATCGAACGGATGGACAGAAACCTTTCACGTACGTGAGCTCGTGTTCTTCATGTCTCTTTTTGGAATACGTATCCGGGTGAAGAGGGAATCAAAGTACGCCGACGGTACTGCTCTGAATGGACTAAAACAAACGTAACATCCGACGCACTGCTCCCACGAATCACTGCTTTATGCCTTTATGCAAGAAAGAATGAGAGGGGTGCTAAAGCTGGATTTCATTGTAATCAACGAGAACCCTCTTGCCTTTCCCTCCAAGGAAGAAAGCAAGCTACTAATGGTCAACGTACGTACTAGGATATTTCGTGGGAGAACATTTCGAAATATGTTAATGATAAAATGGGTAGTGATGGTATCTATGCCCTGGCGAAAGGGATATTATAATATTTTATCGCAGATATCCTGGCCAAAGAATCACAATGTGATAATTGGACTTTTTTTAGCTTTTGGGGTTAGGAATATGATGTCGAATCAGATTATAAACGATGATCTCAAAACAGGCTTTCGCTCAACTTTAAATATATAACCCAAATGGGCCACAAGGTGATAGGGAAATCCCCATACAATCAAGTCAAAAGAATAAAAATGACAATACGGTGAGAACGACATCAACCCAGAGTCGAGAATGAAAACAGGAGTCGTCGTACCTAACAAGAGGCAACCAAGACTGTCGGACATGACCAATCAAGACGATTAGGAAAGCCACCGGAACCCGATGCATCGAACACCCCAAGCTATCACCAGAGAGGGTAACCGTTTACCCTCTCGCTCCGGGCCGTGGATCTTTGAACCCGCCGACGGATAGTGAGGACCAAGGATGGTGACTACAAGGACACATGTAAAATACTAGGAGACCAATGAATCTACTCGACACGAGAGTTGAAGAAGCTTCATGCCAGGGACACGACACAAGCCCCAACACATTGGCTCACTACAACTAGATGGCCCCCGGTTTCCTTGATGACGCCTGAAAGGAAAACGACGCAATGCACCGCCGCCTCCAAGATGGCCTAGGTTTTCACACGACACCCTGACACAGAGAGAAAACCCACAACGATGTCCCCGAGAGCAAGTGATACTCAAAGGCATCCCCATCGCCGACGCAAAAGGGCAGAGCTTTTGGTACCAGTTGGACCTTGCCATCACTGGGCCTCTAGATCTTGACAATAAGCCAACATGACATAAGCCACGATGACACAAGGATCACCCGACATCCCTCCCCTTACTACCCATGTAGCCAAGAGGGGGCGCCACCTCCATTATAGTGCTACTGGCCACGGAGCGAACTGCGCAACCTCACCACTAAAACTAAGGGATGTCGCCCCATCTTCCAAGGACGACACACCACGCTTTTGGGACACCAAGCCACCGAAACTAATGCACCTTGAGATGGACAACAAAAGGGCAGAACCATTGTGCCATAGCACAACCACAGTCAGGACCTGCCGACACAAATGCCCAAACACATGCAGAGGACTGCAAGCTATGGGTGCCAGATCCCGCCTAGATCTAGCTAG
>NC_041390.1:4299206-4325039 GCF_002162155.2 Triticum dicoccoides | reverse complement strand
GGCAGGCTGACCGCCGACCTACTCATCATTGATGCGGCACCGACCATCCGGGTAGCCTGAGTAGCAGGCCTTCACAGGCCAGATATGACCGTCTAGATCTGGCCAAGGAAAAATCACCAAGGCCCGCTGACACCCAAACTCTAGATCCCACCATGCATCGGTATCCAGAGCCAAGTGCACCACCACCTCACGCTGCCAGCCACCTAGGCAGCCTTGAAGCTACCACTAACTCGTGCCCATGGGGAGTTTGCCACACCCTCACTTAACAAAAATCATCATTTAAGAAGATAACTACAGTTCGTTAATTCCAGTATCTAACTATCTTTTTTTAATGATTTGAATATTATGTTTAGACTGATTTCAAGATTGATATCCATGTTAGCATCGTGATTCCGGCTATCTCCTACAGGGGGTTGCTACACACCGCTTGAAGTGTGCAATAGCGCACGGATCGTCTACTGGGCCGGACCACTAACCGTTGGTGGGTGTGGCACCAGCACCTATCTGATAGTGGAGAGCACACATCTACGTGGGTTTGTAAAAAAACATTTTCTCTTACTTTTGTTTTGGTTTTATTTTCAACAAATGTTTAGGTAATTATAATATGTATTCACATATTTTTATATGTCTTTATTTTATTTAGAAAATTCAAAATATTTCAAAAAAATATCATGCATTTCGAAAAGTGCTCGCGAAAGTAAAGAGTTGTTGAAGTATTTCTTTCTAAGTATCATATGTTTAAAAATCATTTATTTTCTTATGGTGTTCATGCACTTTTTAAAATACATATGCATTTAAAAATATTCACATATTTTTAAGACGTTCATGTAAGTTCAAATTGTGTTCACACATTTTTAAGTTGTTCATAAAGTTTAAAATGTGTTTATCAGTTTTAAGAATGTTTCATGTAATTTAAAAAAGATGTACCTACTTTAAGAAATGTTGAAGTTTATTTGTAAGAATTTTCTTTCGAAATGGGCATCTTGGCCCATCGGTACACGTGTGGATGACCCATTTATATATACTACGTATTGTCCCAATTTGGGAGCCACAATCCAAGGGTTACTCCTTGCGGGGTCACTTTCTTGGCATGCGAGCGATCCAAGGGTCATGATTTTTCTTCCTTTTTTTCTTATTCTTTTTTCGATTGCCGGTTTTTTGGATTTTGTTTTTTTACCAGATTCTTTTTTTGGTTTTTTATTTCCTTTTCTTGGTATCTAGTTTTTCTTATTCTTTTGTCGATTGCCGGTTTTTTAGTTTTTTTAACGGTTTCGAATAAACGAATACAGGGAAAAATGCAAATGAATTAGGTTGTGACAAGTGGAGCAGATGCAGTGTGCCGCTTGTCAGTGCCCGGGAAAGTGATTTTGCATTTTTTTAATGATTCTACATATATGCTTAATTTCCCGAATTCCCGACACATCCAATTTGACGCATGTTGACGTCAAAATGCCCAAACCTTATATGCCTCTTTAGGCACCTGTTACTTTGTTACAGCTAACTGGCGCACACCATTTATCCCTTCTGTCGGCGAACTAGGGCAGCCCATATAAGAGTTTTCACATTTGGTTTTTCAGACGCCCCTTTGGTTTTGGGAAGATTCCAGATGGTTCCCTACCAGTTATTATGACTTTTTTGTCTTCTAATTTCACTTGGTTTTTGTCCGGTTCTTCCTTTTTTGTTTCTTCTATTATTATTTTTTTATCACTTACTTATTTTCAAATGCATGAACTTTTTGGCATACTCAAAAGTTTCCTTTCGGAAGTTTGTGAACCTCTTCAAATATCGCTGAAATATTTTCAAAATTACGATTTTTTTTACATTTTCGCAAGCTTTTTATATTTTATGAACTTTTTTCGAATTTGAGAACATTTTTGAAAAAATAGAAAAACAAACTTCTTGATATATATTACAAAAAACAATAAAATGATGCGAATGGGTCGGCCCAGTTCCAATGCCTCATTTTTTTCCACTATTCGCTTTTTAGTTTTTTGTTTACACTTCCGAAAATTCTAAATATATATCTTACAAATATATACTTTACATAATGTGTTAAAAATATTAATCATGCATTTAAAAAATGTAAAATATGTATTGAAATATTGACCATGTTTATGAGAAACGTATACAGAGAATAAACAATATGTGTGAAAACAGTTGATCATGTATTTAAAAAATGTTAATCACGCATTTGATTTTTTTTGTTAATCATATATTTCAAAAATCTTATCAAGCATTTGAAAAATTGTAAATGTGTATAGAAAAAATGTGTATGCAGAAAATAATAATCTTGTATTGTATCAAAAATGATAAACAAGTATTTTGAAACAAATTGATCAAGGATTTCAAAAATGTTACCAGTGTATAGAAAAAATGTTGACCATGTATGCAATGCAAATTAATCTTGTATTTGAGAAATATTAATCAAGCATTTGAAAATTTTAAAATGTCCAATTAAAAATGTTGTCCATGTATTCTTGTATTTGAAAAATGTTAATCAAGAATTTGGAAAAATATAAATGTCTAAATAAACAATAATGACCATGTATTCAAAAACTTTTGATCTTGTATTGGAAAAATATTAATCAAGCATTTTAAATATATTTAATGTGTATATAAACAATGTCGACCAGGTATTCAAAATATTTTGATCTTGCATTTGAAAAATGTTAATCAGGTATAAAAATAATATATTACATATATACCAAATATGTTTATTGAAAAATAGTGCACACCGTGAGAAAACATGAAACCGATGAAAATGAGAAGGAAATAACCAAATAAAACCAAAGAATAAAGAAAGTAAATAAAATGGCCAATGAAAACCATGAAAGAAACAAAGATAACAGAAGAAAACCTATAAAATGATAGAATAGAATAAACCAGTGAAAAAAAGAGAAAAAAAAGACAACGATGTAAAAATAAAAACTAAAAAACAAGCGAAAACGCAACAAGAAACAAAGAAAAAAATATCAAAATAAATTCAAAATAAAGCGATATATAGATCTCGCAGAGCAGGAGCACTCTGTCAAATAGTGGAACACATGTGCGATGAAAGGCGCAAATGGGCCGACGTACCATGGCCATCTCACTTGAGCGTTTTTGTTTTCTATTGGGTTTTCAAGTCTGTGTTTTCAAAAACTATCTATTTGATTTATTTTCCATTTGTAATAATCAGTTTTATATTTGTAAAATGTTCACCATGTATTTAGAAAAAGTTCGGTTTGTATTACAATAATTATCATTGATTTTTTCATAAACTTTTCTGAATTCCTGAATTTTGTAAATTATATTCTTTTAATCAAAAAGTGATTTGGTTAATGGTGGACCGATCAACCATTTCCAGCGAAGCGAATACCGGCGGGTGTCGAGCAATTGCTCCTGTCCTTTCTTGGGTCGGCTTGGGTGCACTTGGGTGCTTGTTTCCTTTACCAAAGCTACATGCACCGAAGAGGAGGTATTGTTCCTAGTGGCTAATCCTATTCGACACCCACAAGCGTTAAATGGTCGCAATGAGACCCATGTGTGAAGTGATACAGGCCGGCCTAATTCGGGCCTTTGTAATTCACTATGTTTGCCGCAACGTGTTTTCTGTTGTGTTTTTGTTTAGATATTTATTCTATTTTTTCTATTTTAATTTACTTTTCCTTTTCCTTTCTGTTTTCTATTTCTTTTGTCATTTTACCTTTTTTGTATTTTTAATTTTTCTAAATACATGGTGAACAAATTCTTAAACATGGTGAACATTTTCTTAATACACGTTGAACATTTTCTTAATACATGTTGAGCATTTTTATTGAACATGATGACCAATATTTCTAACAAACAGGGAATATTTTTTAATACAAGTGAACATTTATTAAATACACATTGAAACATTTTTATGTACAATCAGGTAACTTGGGTAACAGTTGTGAAAGACTACAAACGGTTTGTAGCGTCTACAGTTAGCTGAGTACCGTTTGTTAGGCAAGGTAAGAGAAAGACTACAGACGGCTTGTAGTGTGTGTTGTCGCCTTTGATTTATCCATCTCGCATGGGTTGCAAGCGTGGATTTGAAGACTACAAACCGTCTGAAGTTTACGTGTACACAAATACTTCAAAAGGACAGATGTCCTTTTGAAGGGGCCATATCTGGGAATAAATTTTCGAAGGGCCATAGATGTAGTATAAAAGATACCGAATCCAATCCAGTTCTAGGGCCTGTGTACCGCTCTATGGCCAGAAACGAAAGGCCAGGCGGTGTATAACGTAGATCCAATGGGCAGGAAGCCGGGAACATTGAGAACGGCAAATCTGTCGGCTGAAAATGCTGATGGCTTGAGGGGGTCGAAGAGTGAGGAAAAGTGTATATCTATTTCTATACCTACTAATAAATAAATAAATAAAAATAAATACTAATAAATTACGGAGCAATTCTAGCAATGCGTTGTCATATGTTTTACGGAATTGGATATTCGAAAAAGAGTGAGGCGTTTTGGCTACCAGGATCATCTGCACCTGCGCTCAATAAAAAAATCAAAACAAATACTAAAAACATTTAAACAATTCCAATTTTTTTTGGCATGGTAGATAATTTGATGCGTGATGTTCGCTCCAAATTTCAAATCATTTGAACATCTGAGTAGCTCTCGGCAAAAAGATAAATATAGGGTGTGTTAAACAGTGTACTGTTCACATACTGTTCTGACCCAATTTGTCCTTTTTGCTGAGAGCTATTCAAATGCCCAAATGCTCTGAAATTTGGAGCGCACCTCACGCACCAAATTATCACAAAAAAGTTAGATTTTTTTGAATTTTTTATGAATTGTTTCTTGAGCGGGTGCAGATGACCCCGAGCTCGGAATTGGATATTCGAAAAAAGAAACCTTTATTTTTTTAAGTAACCGACAATCCAACATTAAGTTATCTTTCTCTGTTGGGATTCGGCCCAACTGCGACAGCCACTATGTCACGTGCGTGAGCGTCAGTTAGTATACCGCATTCAGCCTTAGTAGGCTTAGTTCGCTCTGTTTTAGCCCGTTAGGCCCTGGTTTTAACTATTTACAGAGAATATGTGAAACATGATTATGATATAACTTTGCACCATTACTCAGATTAAAATAATTTGTATATGTAGTTTGATCACAAAAATGTGTAGTTTTCAATCATACTATTATTTGTTCCTATTAACCCCTATTTAATTCCGTTCAAGGCATAAATTTAATTAACATAATTAATTGCTATGGTGTATTTTGGGAAATGCTAACACACAATATTTTTTAGTAATCTTTATATAGTATATGAAATATGTTACGAGGGCCTATATGGATCAGAAGGAGTATGAATGATTGATTTCAATGGGCATGTAGGAGTAATAAAGAAAACAAAGAATAAATGGCGTGATAAGTAGGGACAAAAAAAGAACGGGAGACTCAAAAAATAAGAATGAGAGGATAACACAAAGTAATTGGTATTAACACCAAGGCTGTGGCATGCATGCAATGCAATAATAAAAAAGGAATTAGTACGGAGCGATGTGGGAGGGGCACCCATATATGCGTTGTTGCTTCGTGTGCGACCGTTATGTGCAACAAAAATAAGAGAGTCGAGTTGCGAACTAGAGTCGTTTCGGTCAGACGTAGACAATTCTTTTATTAGTCTTCAAGCTTATGCAGAGATGCACTAAAACACATTTAGTAGAATCCTTTTATTGAGATTTTTCTCACGATTTAGTGCAGATTCCAAACATTGCTTCAACTTGCAAATAATGCATAGGTATGCAAAATTGTAAATTAGGCTCTTTAAGACCATAACCGCCGTACAAAAACCGTACCGAAAGTATTGTATGTGTAGCATGCTTGTTAACGTACTACTGATATGAGTTTCTGCTAGACCCCAGTGTGCACCTCTCTATCGTGGCCGGGTACAATTTGGATGTTGTTGGTCCGTGCTGATGAATACTTCAGTGGATGGGCATATGTGCTAGTAGTTGTAATATCTCTAAATTTACTGAACACTTGGTATTTTTGTACAAAGAAAATCATGATGCACTAAGAAACGCACTATAATATGCCGGAGAATATGAACTGACCATGGGTTCTCACAGACAAGGGAAAGCAGAGGATACGATTCCCTTGTTACCCGACAGACATTGTTCGGCGGCAAAATGTAGTGGCAAGCCCACTGATGCTGCGTGCGTGATATAGATTCAGATTTCAGACCATTCCATTCCCTCCAAGAAGTCAATCTGGCCAGACAAGCTGTCGAGGTCGTCCAAGATGGCGGACACCACCGGATGCCCGAGCGCCGCGCCGATCACCATGAAGCTCCTGGTGGACTCGAGGCCGCCGCGGCCGCGCGTGGTGTTCGCGGAGGCCGGCAAGGACGCCGTCGACTTCCTCTTCTCGCTCCTCACCCTCCCGGCCGGCACGGCGGTGAGGCTGCTGGGGAAGGAGTCCATGGCGGGCAGCGTCGGCAACCTCTACGCCAGCGTGGAGCGGCTCGAGGGCAGCTACCTCCGGCCCGGCTTCGCCAAGGACGCCCTCCTCTGCCCCGCCGCGCAGGCGAGCCCGCTCCTCCGCCTGCCGGCGCCGCCGGCCCCGGCCCCGAGGAGCTTCTTCACCTGCGGCGCCATCAACCACTTCAACTACCAAGGCTGCCGCGGGTACGTGTCCGACGCGAGGGGCGCCCGGTGCCCGTCCTGCGGGAACGAGATGGCGACCGAGTCCCAGTACGTGCCGCCGCCGGCGACGGCGTCCGCCCAGCAGCAGCAGGAGCAGAGCGCCGTGAAAGGGTTCGTGCAGGGGGCCGTGACGTACACGGTGACTGACGACCTGGCCGTGACGCCCATGTCGGCCATCTCCAGCATCGCGCGGCTCGGCGCGCTCGCCGCCGTCGGGGGCCTCGCCGCGCTCCAGGAGAAGACCGTGGAGCTCGGGTACAAGGAAGGCCTGGAGATCCTCAAGGCCTCGCTGCGGTCCAAGACTGTCCTCACGGACGTCTTCCTCTGCACCGGCGGCAAGAAGCCTCCTCCGTCGTCCAAGAACGGCAACGGCAACGGCGGCACAAGATACGAGTGTCTCGCCTGGCGTGTTTGAGTGCGTGAAGCCTTCACTGTTTGGACGTGCAGCTTCATCTTCATCTAACGGATCAAAGCCACAAAATGGAACAAAGTGATCACAGGCATACATATGTCCCAACACAAGTTCCCACCTATCATCAGGGGATTTATTATCTTAAAAGTATATACATGTGGCAATATGTGTGGTGGTTTAGCAATGATGCTTGATGTATATATCCAGCTTGAATTTTCTAAAATGCTTTAGATAGTTTTTCGAATGGTATGTACTGAAATTCATGATATGGTGTGTAATAGTTTACAAATAGATGATTAACTGGAAAATTGAATATTCCTGAATGGTATGGAATAACTAATTAAAGTTGTTGTGAAATGTGTGTGGAATATTTTTTTTAATTTGACAGGAATCTGTTTGAAACAATTGAAATCTGCCCTACTAGAATGCGATTGGAGTGTTTGTGAAATGCCATAAATATTTCCAAAATTTTGAAATATGTATGGGATAATTTGAAATGTTCGTTGAATAAATTATGTGCCATATTTTAATTTTATTTAAAATATGTATTATTTGTTGAAATGTGTGTTTAAAATGATGGTGAAGTGATTGTTTTCAATTTCTTTTTGAAATATCACTGTTTTTGTTTTTACAAAAAATGAACCAACACAAAAAAATTAAGAAAATTTTGAAACCTTGAGATTTTTATATTGACTCTTGAATCTTTATATCATTTCTTTGTTTTTTAAAATACTTGAAAACACTATTTTCTCCTACTATTTTTGGTATATGAATACATATTGTTTACAAAAGAGATACTAGTACTATCCAGGATACCATAAAAACTATACGCATGGCGGCGAGAGATTGGCCAGAGGGAGTCCGCCATATAGCGGTTGCTTTCATGGTTTTTCTGTACGTTTTAATTATCTTTTTTGTGAAATGATGAAGGAGCTTCTGATATTTGTACCTCACAAAGAAAATAATTTGGTTGATTACAGAGTTAAAAAATTCATGAAATTATCAGGTTCATTTTGTGAAACCAAATTGGGAGCTTTGCTGCTCAATTAAAAAAAAAGCAGCTTGTTACAATGCACGTACCACATATTTTGTTTGAAATAATTATAAAAATACCAAAGGTAACACAATGGAGTGGATTTCAATTTTTTTTTCAGAAAAGATGTTTTCCAAAACAATTCCAAAATACTTGAAACTGCGAAAAGTGAAATAATTAAATTTTCTAAATGGTTTCAAATAGTTTTGGAATGGTATGGAATAATTGAAGATGTTGTGAAATGTGTGTGGAATATTATTAAAAATGACTAAAATGTGTATGAAACAGTTAAATCTATGCGTCCGGAGTGTCGTTGAAATTATTTGAAAATACTGATGTTTTTTAATAAGAACGAAATTTTGAAATCAGTGTTTCCTGAAATGTCATAAAAGTAAGTCAAAGTTTAAAATATGTGTGGGATAATTTGAAATGTTTGTTGAATAGGATCAAAACTCTTTGACGCATCTTAAATTCATTTGAAATATGTACACATTTTTGAAAATATTTGTATCTAGAATGACACTGAATTTATTTATTTCAGTTTTTAAATATGACCGTTTTAAACGGAAATTGAACCTACAAAAGCCATAAAAAATATATAGCTATTTTTGAAACCTTGAGCTATTTATATTGACATTTTAGAATCTTCAAATTATTTTTCATTTTGTTAAAAATACTTTAAAAATATCATTCACTATTTTTATATGAATATATTTTTTTACAATAGAGACAGTACTTTCTAGTATACTTTTAAAGGCTACACACATGGCAGCCAGCGATTCGCCGGAGTTATTCGAATTTCTGAAATTTGTATCCAATAAAGAAATGAATTTAGTTATCTGAATTGAAGTCACTTTGAATAGTATCATAGGACACCTCCAATCGCTCGGTCACCACCACTTGCTTCTCACCTCGTCTCCCTTCCACTCACTCCGTCGCCTCCTCTCATCCCAAATACCACCACCCAATCCACTCCCACACCGCACGTCCGCACTCCACCCACCCACACTCACCATGGCCGCCCAGCTGACAGCCGCGCTGCCGTCCTACTCCCCGGCCACAACCAAGGCCGCCGCCGGCGGCTCGTCCCCGTCCAGCCACTTCCTGGCCTACCCCAGCCGGCCGCGCAATGTCCGCAATGGCGTGCGCGCGCAGGTGTCGACGACCGAGCCGACCGCGGAGCCGGCCCCCGCGGCGCCGGCCAAGCCGGTGAAGATCTCCAAGAAGCAGGACGAGGGGGTGGTGACCAACAAGTACCGCCCCAAGGAGCCCTACGTGGGACGGTGCCTCCTCAACACCCGGCTCACCGGCGACAACGCGCCCGGGGAGACCTGGCACATGGTGTTCAGCACCGAGGGGGAGGTGCCGTACCGGGAGGGGCAGTCCATCGGCGTGATCGCCGACGGCGAGGACAAGAACGGGAAGCCGCACAAGCTCCGGCTCTACTCCATCGCCAGCAGCGCGATTGGGGACTTCGGCGACTCCAAGACCGTGTCGCTCTGCGTCAAGCGCCTCGTCTACACCAACGACGCCGGGGAGGTCGTCAAGGGCGTCTGCTCCAACTTCCTCTGTCAGTACTATGCATCTCTTTTCGTATCCTTTCCTTGCCTGTTTCATCGATTGATCCGTTCATCAATCAATCGCTGAAGATTGGCCGGAGATTGAAATGAAACCGATTGATTATGGCACCGAGATGCATGTTTTCTGCTGATTTTTGACGCCTCTGTTCTTGTCTGCTGAGCTGCTATTTTGATGTGCAGGTGACCTGAAGCCGGGTTCAGAAGTGAAGATCACTGGGCCGGTGGGCAAGGAGATGCTCATGCCCAAGGACCCCAACGCAACCATCATCATGGTACTGCACAATCACTAATTCTTGCTCAAAATGAATGGGATGGATAGGCTCATGAACACCTTGCTGACATATTTATCAATAATCGCAGCTCGCGACGGGTACGGGTATTGCGCCGTTCCGCTCCTTCCTCTGGAAGATGTTCTTCGAGGAGCACGAGGACTACAAGGTTAGTAATTTTAGTATTTTAGACGGATCAACCACCACACAAGTACAGAACAGTAATCCAATTCCAACTATGCTTGCACTATATCTATCGCACTGAAATCAGCCAGTGTTTAATTACCAACGAGACACAACACAATATCAGAGTTAAACTGTCGATATGCAAACATTGGTGCAGTTCAATGGCTTGGCATGGCTCTTCTTGGGGGTTCCCACAAGTGACACTCTGCTCTACAAGGAGGTACCAAATTCAACCTGCCTAGCTAGTACTGTTGGAAAGTTCAGACAGTGATCCATCTGCCTGACATACATGGAAACTGTGCATGTTTTCAGGAGTTTGAGAAGATGGTGGAGATCGGCGGGGAGAACTTCCGGCTGGACTTCGCGGTGAGCCGTGAGCAGACCAACGCGGCGGGGGAGAAGATGTACATCCAGACGCGGATGGCCGAGTACAAGGAGGAGCTCTGGGAGATGCTCAAGAAGGACAACACCTACGTCTACATGTGCGGGCTCAAGGGCATGGAGAAGGGCATCGACGACATCATGGTCGACCTCGCAGCCAAGGACGGTATGCACCAACAGTCCATTCATCTTGCTCTTGGGAACCTTGCTAATGATGAGATGATGAAATGTTGGTTCGTTGTTGGCAGGGATTGACTGGATTGACTACAAGAAGCAGCTGAAGAAGGCCGAGCAGTGGAACGTCGAAGTATACTGATCATCTTCATCGTGCCATTACCATGGAAGGACTTGCATGCATATGCTAATGTTTGTCCCACCTAGTTTTCCTTTTTACTCCAGTTTGGTTGTGCAAAGCTCAAGCTTCGGCCATATATACGCCTTGTATTTAGCGACGACTGAGTGGCACGCCGAGCATCAAATGTTAAACCAATTGTTGGCTCGATCAATGTAGATATTGACACACATTGGTCCCGAGCTCACTCGATCGTCTTCTCGTCTTTATACACTGTTTGCAGCTGTTTTTATGCATTGTATTATTACAGTTTTTTAATGCTTGATGTTGGAAAATAATTCTTTTTAGTGGATTATTTGAAAAGAATTGATTTTTTGTGAAATAATGTTTAGGACTTGAGAAATAATTGTAAGTTAGTGAATTTGCTAAAAAGAAGTTAATTGTACCATGGAGTTGTAGATTGATTTGTGGGCCGTGAGTGGGGCTCATAGTGCAATTGCATCTAGTGAGGCCCACTACAAGCCCAGAGCCACCCATTACTCTCTCCGACAAATAAAACCACAAGGCTACTTTTTAACCTTAAAGGCTCAAGATATGTTAAATACTATAATATCTGGCCTTCTAACAAGATGTCTAGGAGTGGTGAAGTGGTAAACGTAGGACTCACGGCCACTATTGAGAGAATCGCTTTCTCGAACTCGCGATCTAAACACCCATGACAAGTGTAGAGAACATTCAACTAAGCTATAGTAGTTGGTTTGTGATCAATACGATATCAGTACATATTTATATTTAGGTAAAGATGTACAAATTTGATTTTATATTTCTTCATAAATATATTCGGTTTCTGTGGTTAGGGTGGTGACCGGGAGTCCGGGACACCCGCCCACACACACAAGAAAAAAGTCCATTTGGTATCCAGAATCTTGATAAAACCTCACCTCATGTGATCACTCGGTCTGCTGCTGCCGAGCGTGCACACACATAGCAGCCCTATCCCTACCACCACCATCGCCTCCAATGAAGAAGGAGAAGAGTGAAACTCGGCGGTCAAAGATGAAGATGATAATGGCATTGGAGACAATGGAGATCCCGAAGGAGGTCACTATCAAGGTGTCGACGATGATGGTGAAGGGTACGGAGCCACACAGGACGCTAATCCACACTTCAAGCACCTCAATCTCGACTTCCAGCTACAAGAGGACACTCTGAAGCTCAAGTTGGACGCCCAATTCGGCACCCTCCATACCATGGCCACCATCTCCCACCCACAACCTCATCACCACTGCCAACATGGCATCGAGATCAGGAATTCCTCTGCGAAGAAGAAGGTAACTTCGCTTTTACCAAAATGAACATGGGAGTATCTTGTTTGTGATATTTTGGGTATATCAAGGCTTTTTCTTTGAGTAGAGTCGTTTCTTCTAGTTTTTTATCACTATTGGAAGTTGAACACAGAACTTCATATACCTTAAGCTGATAGGTTACTATTATGTGTGTGATATGATGTGTGGCTTTACTAGTAGAGGCTCCCCATGTGTTAATTTGCTTGGGAATACAAATATATAAACTACTGATTCTTGCGAGGGATTAGAATATCATGTGTTGTTTCAGTGAAATCAGTTTGTTCATCTTAGACTGTCATAGTAGAAATGATGCTAACCTCACTTAATTAAGCATGTTGTAGAAGTACATTGCACACTAGCATTACTACAGTGGTGTGATATGATCTATAGAAGCACCACATTTTGTTTCTTTGAAGGTTTACATGGCTTCAACTCTTCACATTGCTATAAGTGATTCTTCGATTCCTTTGCTTGGATATAGTGGCAGAGATATGATCAGAGCAAGAACCAGGTGAAAAATTAAGCAAGAGGGAAAAACTTTAGCATCTATATAACTATTCACAAAATGCATCATAACTACCTTAAAGAACCCCATACGAAAACATATACACACTAGTAGAAAACATGGCTTTGGTTCAGGCCTGGCCAGCCAATTAGTCCCAGTTCAGTCACAAACCGGGACCAATGGAGGCATATGTCCCGGTTCGTGAGCCCGGGGGGCCGGCCGGGCCTCGTGGGGCATTGGTCCCGGTTCGTCTGGACTCATTTGTCCCAGTTCCAGGCACGAACCGGGACCAATGGTCCTCGCTCCTGGGCCACAACCATTGGTCCCGGTTCGTGGCTGGAACCAGGACAAAAGGGGGGCCTTTAGTCCCGGTTCCAGCCACGAACCGGGACCAATGAGGTGCCTATATATACCCCATCGTCGGCGAGCAGAGCACTTCACACTACTCTGTTTTTTCTGGCCGGCGAGGGGAGAGCTTTGTGGTGCTCTAGCTCACCTCCTATGCACATGGGGTGTTCGATGAAATGCCCGTGCCACACTAGTTAAGCTTTCTCCTCTCGAGGCTCAAACTCCAAGCTCCATTTTCCTCAAGATTTGTCTAGGTTTAGCGGTCCGTCACGTCCCGTCCCCGTCTTCACCGCCGTCGATCGCCTATGCCGATCTCGTCCCCGGTACCACCGTAGTGAGCCTCTTGTTCTTATCTTCTTTCTAAAAGAAAAAAAAATTCTTACTTGTATGATTAGATAGATACTTGTCTAATTTTCTTACTTTTATTATTGCTTGTTATTATATAGTGCGATGGTTTTGGTATCCGCCCCTGTCGTCCCTCGTCCTGTCTATGATTCGGATGTGGTATATATATTATCTTTTATAACTATTTGGTTCATTTATTGTTTATCACAATTATGCCGACCAACGTGACATAGATTTTATTTATCTAGGAGGTATGTGAACCGGAAATTCCAACCGACCCTATTGTCGAGAGGTTAAATTTAGTTGAAGAAGAAAATAATTACTTGAAGGAAAAAATAAAAAAAATTAAGGAGGAGAAGATGATATTGGAGTTGCATGTTGCGGATGTCATCAATGATCACAAGATCAAGATGGATGCAATGCGTTTGATGATTAGAAAGATTAGAAAATATGTCATTCATACCGAGGCTTGGTATCATTATGCCGTTGGATCAATTGTTACCTTGGTTGCGATTATGATCGCATTTGTTGTTGCATTGAAATGTTTTACATAGTTTCAATGTATGATTTAATTAGATGCTCTGGAGAGCTATATGTTGTTCAACGAGAACTATGTATGTACTTTGGTTTTCATGTGATGATGAACTTCTATTAATTTGGTCACTTATCTATCCATGATGTTATGTAATGGTTTTTGACACACTTAATTATATATAATGCACGCAGATGAACCGGCAATGGATGTACGGTGATAAACACACCTCCGAGTACATTAAGGGCATGCATAATTTTCTCGAAGTGGCTGAGGCAAACAAGAAGAATGGTTTTATGTGCTGTCCATGCCCTATATGTGGGAATACGAAGTCTTACTCTGATCGGAAAATCCTTCACAACCACCTGCTTTATAAGGGTTTCATGCCATACTATAATGTTTGGACCAAGCATGGAGAAATATGGGTTATGATGGAAGACAGCGAAGAAGAAGAGGACGATGACAACTATGTGCACCCTGAATACGGTGATGCTGCAACGGGGGAAGCTACTGAAGATCAAGAGGAACCAGACGATGTGCCCGATGATGATCTCCGCCGTGTCATTGTTGATGCAAGGAGATAGTGCGAAAGTCAAAAGGAGAAGCTGAAGTTTGATCACATGTTAGAGGATCACAAAAAAGGGTTGTACCCCAATTGCGAAGATGCCAACACAAAGCTCGGTACCGTACTAGAATTGCTGAAGTGGAAGGCATAGAATGTTGTGCCTGACAAAGGATTTGAGAAGGTACTGAAAATATTGAAGAAGAAGCTTCCAAAGGATAACGAATTGCCCGACAGTACGTATGCAACAAAGAAGGTCGTATGCCCTCTAGGATTGGAGGTGCATAAGATACATGCATGCCCTAATGAATGCATCCTCTACCGCGGTGCGTACGAGGATTTGAATGCATGCCCAGTATGCGGTGCATTGCGGTATAAGATCAGGCGAGATGACCTTGGTGATGTTGACGGTGAGCCCCCCCAGGAAGAGGGTTCCTGCCAAGGTGATGTGGTATGCTCCTATAATACCACGGTTGAAACGTCTGCTCAGAAATGAAGAGCATGCCAAGTTGATGCGATGGCACAGAGAGGACCGTAGGAAAGACAGGAAGTTGAGAGCACCCGCTGACGGGTCACAGTAGAGAAAAATCGAGAGAAAGTACCGGGCTGAGTTTGCAGGTGACCCAAGGAACGTATGGTTTGGTTTAAGCGCGGACGGCATTAATCCTTTTGGGGAGCAGAGCAGCAATCACAACACCTGACCTGTGACTCTATGTATGTATAACCTTCCTCCTTGGATGTGCATGAAGCGGAAGTTCATTATGACGCCAGTTCTCATCCAAGGCCCTAAGCAACCCGGCAACGACATTGATGTGTACCTAAGGCCATTAGTTGAAGAACTTTTACAGTTGTGGAATGGAAACGGTGTACGTGTGTGGGATGAGCACAAACAGGAGGAATTTAACCTGCATGCGTTACTGTTTGTAACCATCAACGATTGACCTGCTCTCAGTAACCTTTGAGGACAGACAAACAAGGGATACCACACATGCACGCATTGTGTAGCTGACACCAAAAGTATATACCTGGATAAATGCAGGAAGAATGATTACCGGGCCATCGTCGATTTCTTCCGACCAACCATCAATGTCGAAAGAAAGGCAAGCATTTCAAAGGCGAGGCAGATCACCAGAAGAAGCCCACCATGCGTACCGATGATCACGTACTTGCTATGGTCAATGATTTTCACGTAATAATTGGAAAGGGTCTTGGCGGACTATCTGTGCGGAATGACACCGAGAGACGCGCACCCATGTGGAAGAAGAAATCTATATTTTGGGACCTACCCTACTGGAAAGACCTAGAGGTCCGCTCTTCAATCGACGTGATGCACATGACGAAGAACCTTTGCGTGAACCTGCTAGGCTTCTTGGGCGTGTATGGGAAGCCAAAAGATACACCGGAGGCACGGGAGGACCTGCAACATTCGCACGAAAAAGACGGCATGCCTCCAAAGCAGTATGAAGGTCCTGCCAGCTACGCTCTTACCAAAGAAGAGAAGGAAATCTTCTTTGAATGCCTGCTCAGTATGAAGGCCCCGTCTGGCTTCTCGTTGAATATAAAGGGAATAATAAATATGTCAGAGAAAAAGTTTCAGAACCTAAAGTATCATGACTGCCATGTGATTATGACGCAATTGCTTCCAGTTGCATTGAGGGGGCTTCTACCGGAAAACGTCCGATTAGTCATTGTGAAGCTATGTACATTCCTCAATGCAATCTCTCAGAAGGTGATCGATCCAGAAATCATACCAAGGCTAAGGAGTGATGTGGCGCAATGTCTTGTCAGTTTCAAGCTGGTGTTCCCACCATCCTTCTTCAATATCATGACGCACATCCTAGTTCATCTAGTCGACGAGATTGTCATTCTGGGCCCGGTATTTCTACAATATGTTCCCCTTTGAGAGGTTCATGGGAGTCCTAAAGAAATATGTCCGTAACTGCGCTAGGCCAGAAGGAAGCATCTCCTTAAATCGTGGCATGAGGGGAGACTGACTGGAAAAGGCATGCTAGGAGGGGACTCAATAATATGCAGGGACGGGCATTCTTGGTCTCAAGCACACTACACAGTTCTACAGAACTCTACCTTGGTGACCCCGTATGTCGATGAACACAAAAACAGTCTGCGCTCCAAACACCCGGAGCAGTGTGACGACTGGATTACATGTGAACACATCAGGACTTTCGGCAGTTGGTTGGCAACACGTCTTAGAGGTGACAATATTGTTTCTGATGAGCTGTACTCGTTGTCCAGGGGACCATCTTCGATTGTATTGACTTACAAAGGATACGAGATAAATGGGAATACATTTTACACGATCGCCCAACATCAAAAGAGCACCAACCAAAACAGCGGTGTCTGCTTTGATGCAGCAACCAGGAGGGGAAAGGACTGATGTCTACTACGCAACCTTCTTCTTGTAGACGTTGTTGGGCCTCCAAGTGCAGAGGTTTGTAGGACAGTAGCAAATTTCCCTCAAGTGGATGACCTAAGGTTTATCAATCTGTGGGAGGCGTAGGTTGAAGATGGTCTCTCTCAAACAACCCTGCAACCAAATAACAAAGAGTCTCTTGTGTCCCCAACACACCCAATACAATGGTAAATTGTATAGGTGCACTAGTTTGGCGAAGCGATGGTGATACAAGTGCAATATGGATGGTAGATATAGGTTTTTGTAATATGCAATTATAAAAACATCAAGGTAACAAGTAATAAAAGTTAGCGTAAACGGTATTGCAATGCTAGGAAATAAGGCCTAGGGTTCATACTTTCACTAGTGCAAGTTCTCTCAACAATAATAACATAATTGGATCATATAACTATCCCTTAACATGCAACAAAGAGTCACTCCAAAGTCACTAATAGCGGAGAACAAACAAAGAGATTATTGTAGGGTACGAAACCACCTCAAAGTTATTCTTTCGGATTGATCTATTCAAGAGTTCGTACTAGAATAACACCTTAAGACACATATCAACCAAAACCCTAATGTCACCTAGATACTCCAATGTCACCTCAAGTATCCGTGGGTATGATTATACGATATGCATCAAACAATCTCAGATTCATCTATTCAACCAACACAAAGTACTTCAAAGAGTGTCCCAAAGTTTCTACCGGAGAGTCAAGACAAAAACGTGTGCCAACCCCTATGCATAAGTTCACGAGCGAAACCCGCAAGTTGATCACCAAAACATACATCAAGTGGATCACGTGAATATCCCAATGTCACCACAGATAAACACATGCAAGACATACATCAAGTGTTCTCAAATCCTTAAAGACTCAATCCGATAAGATCACTTCAAAGGGAAAAGTCAATCCATTACAAGAGAGTAGAGGGGGAGAAACATCATAAGATCCAACTATAATAGCAAAGCTCGCAATACATCAAGATCGTACTATCTCAAGAACACGAGAGAGAGAGAGAGAGAGAGAGAGAGATCAAACACATAGCTACCGGTACATACCCTCAGCCCCGAGGGTGAACTACTCCCTCCTCGTCATGGAGAGCGCCGGGATGATGAAGATGGCCACCGGTGAGAGATTCCCCCTCCGACAGGGTGCCGGAACATGGTCCCGATTGGTTTTTGATGGCTACAGAGGCTTGCGGCGGCGGAACTCCCGATCTATTCCGCTCTCCAATGTTTTTAGGGTATATGGACATATATAGGCGAAAGAAGTCGGTCAGGGAAGCCACGAGGGGCCCACGAGGGTGGGGGGCGTGCCTAGGGGGGTAGGGCGCGCCTCCCTGCCTCGTGGCTTCCTCGAAGCTTCCCTGACGTCTACTCCAAGTTTCCTGGATTGCCTCCATTCCAAAAATAACTATCCCGAAGGTTTCATTCCGTTTGGACTCCTTTTGATATTCATTTTCTTCGAAACACTGAAATAGGCAAGAAAAGAACAATTTGGGCTGGGCCTCCGGTTAATAGGTTAGTCCCAAAAATAATATAAAAGTGTTTAGTAAAGCCCATAAACATCCAATACAGATAATATAATAGCATGAATACTTCATAAATTATATATACGTTGGAGACGTATCAGCATCCCCAAGCTTAATTCCTGCTCGTCCTCGAGTAGGTAAATGATAAAAGAGATAATTTATGAAGTGTGAATGCTAGCAGGTGCACAAGTTTGATCAATGATTATTTCAATCACCTTTTCTAGCATCATCATATGTCATAATAGTAGATCATCTCATGAAACTTTTGACGATCAAGTAACAAACTATTCACATGTTAAAGTATAGATCATAAACTTTCTTGAAAACTAACAAACCGTGTTATTAGTCATCAAACAATTACAATTCATCTTATTTTCAGGAAGAGTCTATGTCAGAGCTTTGATTCAGCAAACTTCACATACTCAACTATCCTTTAGTCTTTCACAATTGCTAACACTCAGCGATATTTATGGGTTCAAAGTTTTAATCAGACACAGAGAAAGATAGGGGCTTATAGGTTCGCCTCCCAACCTTTTACCTCAAGGGTAATGTTAAGAATAATAGTTCATGATGCCTTACATCAAATTGGATATATATATCAGGATCTTTTCAACACAATGTGCTTGCCAAAGGATAAAATGTAAAAAGGAAAGGTGACGATCACCACTTTGGGCAGCCCCTTCTCTTTTCCACTAAGGCCCACTATGGCCCATATAGCTCCCGGGGGGTTCCGGTAACCTTTCGGTACTCCGGTAAAATCTCGATTTCACCCGGAACACTTCCGATATCCAAACATAGGCTTCCAATATATCAATCTTTATGTCTCGACCATTTCGAGATTCCTCGTCATGTCTATGATCACATCCGGGACTCCGAACAACCTTCGGTACATCAAAATGCATAAACTCATAATATAACTGTCATCGTAACCTTAAGCGTGCGGACCCTACGGGTTCGAGAACAATGTAGACATGACCAAGACATGTCTCCGGTTAATAACCAATAGCGGGACCTGGATGCCCATATTGGCTCCTACATATTCTACGAAGATCTTTATCGGTCAGACCGCATAACAACATATGTTGTTCCCTTTGTCATCGGTATGTTACTTGCCCGAGATTCGATCGTCGGTATTCCAATACCTAGTTCAATCTCGTTACCGGCAAGTCTCTTTACTCGTTCTATAATACATCATCCCGCAACTAACTCATTAGTTGCAATGCTTGCAAGGCTTAAGTGATGTGCATTACCGAGAGGGCCCAGAGATACCTCTCCGACAATCGGAGTGACAAATCCTAATCTCGAAATACGCCAACCCAACATGCACCTTTGGAGACACCTGTAGAGCACCTTTATAATCACCCAGTTATGTTGTGACGTTTGGTAGCACACAAAGTGTTCCTCCGGCAAACGGGAGTTGCATAATCTCATAGTCATAGGAACATGTATAAGTCATGAAGAAAGCAATAGCAACATACTAAACGATCGGGTGCTAAGCTAATGGAATGGGTCATGCCAATCAGATCATTCACTTAATGATGTGATCCCGTTAATCAAATAACAACTCATTGTTCATGGTTAGGAAACATAACAATCTTTGATTAACGAGCTAGTCAAGTAGAGGCATACTAGTGACACTTTGTTTGTCTATGTATTCACACATGTATTATGTTTCCGGTTAATACAATTCTAGCATGAATAATAAACATTTATCATGATATAAGGAAATAAACAATAACTTTATTATTGCCTCTAGGGCATATTTCCTTCAGGAGTGCCCTCCATGGGCAAGCATCCGGCTCCGGCGCTCCCTTTGACAATGGTGATGAAGAATTGGAGGACGATGTGGAGGAGTTAGCGAGCTCCGGAGGTCCCCTGGTGAGCCAAAGCAATCGAGCCCACTGGAATGATGCTAATAGTGCTTGCTTGTTAGAATTGTGCATTCAGCAACGTGCAGCAGGAACTTATAATGGTACAGTGATGAGTGGTGAAGGGTACCAAGCCGTTATCGACGGCTTACTTGCTAGAAGGGGGTTGGTATATAGCCGTTTGCAGGTGAAGAACCAGATAGTCGTACTCAAAAACACTTACACTTTCTGGCGATACATGCAAGTGCATACAGGGTTGGGGAGGAAACCAGATGGAACCATTGATGCCGACTCTGAGTTCTGGATAACACACACAGAGGTAGTCTTTTCACTAAAGCTAGTTACTTGAATTTTGATGTGTTCTCTCATATCTTAAATAGTTTCTTTCGCAAAAATAATAATATCATAAGTATTTTATTTGTTCATTATCCTGCAGAAGAAACCATACCTACGGAAGCTGCAGTGGGGTCCTCCAGCAAATGAGGAGTTGCTTGATCAATTGTTCAGAGGTTACATTGTGGATGGAAGCACAGCCTTTGTGCCTGGAGATGATTACGGTCAGAATCAAGGGCAAGATTTAGGTGCAGGAGAGGAAGAGGAGGAGTTTCAAGGAACACCTACAAGCAACCAGAGGAGCCAGAGATGCAAGAGGTCAACAAGCACTTCGAGCACTTTGACCAGTCCATTGAAGAAGAGCAAGAGCCCAATGGTGAAGATTGTGAAGGACATAGCTAGTACCTTCAAGGAGTCTGTCGCAGCCAACACTAAGCAAATGCAGAAACGTGCAAATGAGAAGGCTGCATTTTCTGTGAAGAGGTGTCAGGAGCTAGCATTTGAGTGTGGCATTGAGCAAACAATTGACTCTGTCTATGCTCTGTCCAAGATGTTAGAAACGGAGTGCCAAAGGGAGTTCTTCTGTGGCCTATTAACACACGAGCTTAGGTTGGGTTACTTCAAGAAATGGTGCAGGGACAACAATTTGGAGTAGTTCTTCTGTGGCTGAATAGTTGCTTGGGAATGTGTGTGTTAAAATGTTGAACCTATTTACATTGCTGTATGCTAAACCTATTTACATTGCTGTATGTTGAACCTATATGTGTTTGTGAGGTGTTGAACTATTATCTATGTTACGTGCGGGCAAAATTATTTTTATTTGGTGAACCTATTTTATATTATATGCGGGCCGAATTAATTTTATTTGGTTAAACTATTTTATAATATATGCATGCTGAATTATTTTTGTTTGCTTACACTCCTTCAAGTAGTATGCTATGTGCTGAAAATTTGGTACATGTATTTAAGCAGGAAGATGATCATGGCCCCATGACCGAGAAAGAATATGATGGAGGTAGCACAAGTGAGGATGAGATCATATCCATATGCCGCAACAATTTGGTGCAGTCCGGAAATTTAATCTTGCAGTTGGTTCCTATCTTGGGTATGTACTCTGATAACTACTTTGTGAAACTACCTAGGAGGGTCAGTGGATATTCTGGTTTGGATTGGGTGTAGGAGACACTAGCCCGAGATACCCAATGCTACAACATGTTTAGGGTTGAGAGACCTTTGTTTAACAGGCTACATAATACTTTGGTGCAATCATATGGGTTGAAGTCCAGTAGAAAAATGACATCTGTAGAGGCTCTAGCTATGTTTTTATGGATTGTTGGATCACCACAGTCAGTTAGACAGGCTGAGAACCGTTTTAGAAGGTCTATGGAGACAGTAAGTAGGACATTTAACAGAGTTTTGGCATGCCTCCTTAGGTTAGCACATGACATAATTGTACCCAAGGACCCAACATTTGCAGAGGTGCATCCAAACTTAGAAAATCCAGCATTCCGGCCACACTTCAATGGCTGCATAGGAGCTATAGATGGGATACATGTGAAGGTTGTGGTGGATAAGAGTAAGAGGGTTCCATACTTGAACAGGCACAATGAAACCAGCCAGAATGTGCTTGTTGTTTGTGATTTCAACATGAGATTTACATTTGTGATGTCGGGATGGCCTGGTTCAGCACACGACATGAGAGTTTTCAAAGATGCCATAACTACTCATCGTCACAAATTTCCACGTCCACCACCAGGTTTGCTACTTGAACCGTCTTGCACTAATTTTTATCCAATTACACTTGTTCATCTTAGTCTCATTGTGTGCCTTTGCCAATATGTAGGAAAGTATTATGTGGTTGATGCGGGGTACCCAAACCGTCTGGGCTACCTTTCACCATACAGATGTACAAGGTACCACGTGGAGCAATGGCAAAACGGCCCGCCGCCACAAGGTATGAAAGAAACCTTCAACCATGCACATGCCAAAGTTAGGAATGTCGTTGAGCGATCATTTGGAGTGTTGAAGATGAAATTTAGGATTTTGTTGAACATGCCAAAATTTCCAGAGGACAAGCAAACTAGAATTATTGTTGCTTGTATGGCTCTTCATAATTTCATTCGAGAGAGCAGAATTCCGGATAGGGAATTTGATGCATGTGATGCGGATGAAAACTATAATCCAATGCCTAGTTCTGCTGCATCTGCATGGCCAGAAGACGAACCTCTTGTTGAAGATACCAACATGAATGACTTCCGTGAAGAGTTAGCTCGTGCTCTGTTTCATGGAATGTGATTTTTTTTAAGCTTGATTGAGGACTTATACGTTTAAGTGGGACGTCTCAATTGTATGGACAAAATAAAATCTTGGGTACTATCTCTCTGGTGCAAATAAGTTATTGCTATACACTTTTGGTATTCTATTTTGAACACATCTTAGTTTTTTGCTGTGAGCAATCTCTGTTTATTTGCATGTGTGTTGCTCCCCTGTCCACTGATTTTTTTGCACTAGATAGTTGTCTCTCATGCAATGTGAATTATTCAGTATAGGTTAATTACATGATTTTTGGATTGAATCCGTCCGGAGTCTACGTTAAGAACTGGTTATATACTAACTTTGTGCCGTGCTACGATGATTTTTTAGTGGAAGGATCAGATACCCAAATTTGAGATACATCGTTGCAAACTGACCATAATGTTTTGTATGGACAAAATAAAATTTATCATGTTTTTGATGCTTGATTTGTAAAGATAATTTGTTTATGTCATTTCTGAGCGGGAGGAGGCCACACAAGAGCCGACAGCAACGAATCCGGCTGAAAAGAGGGCCAAATGATTGAGAAAGTGCATTTATTGTCAATCTAACCCTCTCATCCAAACATCACCAAAGTTAGAATTAGTTTAGGGTTAGACACAAGTTAGAAACTAACTCTAACCTCTAACTAAGTTAGAGTATCCAAACAGGGCCCATAACCAGCTCGTCGGCTAGACGAGGACGCCTCCAACCCCTGAGTCGCGGACTGCGCCCGACTGTGGCCAGGTGTTCGTTGCTGGCGAGGCGTCGTCCCACCACACCGGGCTTGAGAGAATGGCGCTGGAGTCCGAGCTCCTGCCGGGCCCACTCGTATCGCTGCCGGACTACGGCCGCCGCTCGCCTAGCCCCAGACTGCTCGCCGCCGCTGTTCGTCCCTGGGATCTTTTTTTTTGTTGATTCGGCTGGTAGTGGGCATGATCCAAACCGCATGACCAAGCAAAAAGAAGCAAAAGGAGGAACCGTCATAAAGAAAAGGTAAAATTACATCACCCCACGGTGCGACGGAGGAATCGGCTATCCAGCTCGATCGACCGACCAGGGTGAATTCATCACCCAGGGTGCAGAATAAGTTATTCTTCACCCGAGGTAATCTTACGATCATTTCATAATTAAATTACGTTTCGAATTCAAATAGTTACATTCCCATTGATTCACTATGTAAAATTTGACATAAGATAAATAAAAATATAGGTCATAAGACAAGAAAATTTACAGTTTATGTGTATTTTAGACTATGTTTTTATGTTTGTAATTTTACATAACATAAAATATTTTTTACGGTGATTATGTATTTTATTACGGCCCTTTTTTGTGTGGGAAATAAGACAAAACTTACGAAACGTAAAATTATGGTGCATTGATGGTAAAATAAAGGGGGGTGAAGAATAACTATTCCTCACCTAGGATGAAAATGGTTGTGTACTTCTGGGAGTACGTACTTCCGCTCCTCATATATATACTACAGTACTTGTAGCATACTGAAATTCATACAATCTTGTCATACTACTAGTGCTAGCATATTGAAATTCATACAATCCTGTCCAAGTATATTAATTACTAAGTATTAGAAATCCTCAAACTCACGCACAAACACATCACACATGCATTACTTCAGAGTTCAGACATTAGCGCTGGCGGAGCTCCTGCCTCCGAGCAGTCGACGACGCGATGGGGCTCTTGACGGGACGATCCGACCGGCAGCAGAAGTTCCGCCGTGGCTTCCTTGGGCGTGTGATCGTGCAGGTGCAGGCCTTCTACTGGGAAGCGGAGGACGTCCGCCATCGCCATGGAAGCGAAGAGACGCAGGTTGAAGAACGACATCGTGGAAAGATGGATCGATTGGCTACTTGGCTTTGGCCGCGGTCCTCGTTTCTTGGACGCTGTCGATGAATACGGTGTCGATCGAGCCTGCCCTGGCTTCATATATATAGTGGGGAGTGCCGGGCCTGGGCATACGGGATTCCGAACTCGACAGGGAGAACGGGACGATCAAACCAACATGATCCGGATCTTATCTGAACTCCGAATTGGAAACGAAACAGACGCGAACGATCGATGTAGATATGGAATTCCCTATTCGCCGCTTACTGCGGCAAGTAGTCGCTGCTTCGCACAGGGCGCAGCTCACCCTGGGCCGGCCCATTTTAGTGGTTTCGACTCGCGAGATGAACCGCAAAAAACGATCGCGCTAGGGATCCAACCTACGACCTCCAGTAGCGGAACACACGGCGCTAGCCACAGCGCCTGTGTCACATCCTAGTTAGCCATGCATTAGAGTGTTGCATCATGTTTACTCTTTCATCAGAAACCTGAAATGGGGATGACAGAACCCCCAGTCCCCTCTGAAACCAATTACGGTTTACTAAAAACTTTTTCAATGAACCTGAAATGCCTTTCTAAAATGCCCATCATTTTTGTCTTGGTTCAGAACCTCTGCCAAAAGTGATGCACATTTTCCTAGGCCATCTTAGGGTTTTTGAATTAAATCATAAATATTTGAATTTGGGCATTTAAAATTATATAAAATAATTAAATGCTCAAATATCTCCAAACTAAAATGTTTCATGTTGGAAATAATCCAACTATGGACCAGAAGTAGTTTGGTGATTTTAAGAGTAGCCTAAGTATTTTATTTAATTCAACAAAGTTGCAGAAGTATTAAAAAACAGAAAACAGAAAGAAATGGAAAAACTTACCTGACGCCTAGCACCCGGCCCACCTGCCGGCCCAGCTCAGCGCCGCTCCAGCGAGCTGCTTGCCGGCCAGGCAGGCAGGCAGGTGCCCGACGGCGACCGCAGCGCGCGCCACGCACCTGCTCGCCGCCTCGCCGCTCCCCGCGCCCGGTGACGTCGTGGACCGGCCTCCCTCGCTCCCCCGAACCCCCCAGACACCCCCTCTCCTCTCCAGCTCCTCCTCCTCGC